>NW_027126635.1:0-2000 GCF_037325665.1 Littorina saxatilis | reverse complement strand
CTAACATACACACACACGTGACTCACACGCACGCACGCACGCATGCCCGAAAGCACACACACACACTGACGTACACACACACACACACTGACGTACACACACACACACATACTAACGCACATACACACACACTAACGCACACACACACACACACACACTTGACTCATACACGCACGCACGCACGCATGCACGAAAACACACACACACACACACGAACGCACGCACGCACACACACACACACAAAACACACACAAATCTGAGTAATATGCCTTCTGGCACACACACACACACACACACACACGCACGCACGCACGAAAGCACACGCACATACACACACACACACACACACACACACACACGCGCACACTTGACTCACACACACACGCACGCACGCATGCCCGAAAGCACACACACACACACACACACACACACACACACACACACACACACTAACGCACACACACACACTAACGCACACACACACACACGTTGAATTTCGTTCCCACGGACAGCTGACATGTCTCAATCTCATCAGTAATTCCAAAACAATTGTCCTGGAAATTTTAATTAAGCAACAGTGTATCAGAGATAACGCGTGCTGTTCGACCGCTAAGACATGCAAAGCCTTTGAAATAGCCATCTGTTATTTTTCCATTTTCTCGTGTTGGCCGGACGGTCAGCCAAGTGTCAAAAGTGACAGCGTCGTTAGTGTAACTAATAACGGTCTGGGAGGCGCAACTGTCAGGTGCAGTCCAACCTGTCCTTGCGACCATCTCTGGAATACGACCACCTGCCCACAACGGCCGCCGATTTTTTTGTCTGCAGTTAAATTTTAAATTTCCACAGCGACCACCTGTTTATAACGACCATTAGACGGTTTCGTGTCGTACTGAGTCGTTTTGTTGTGTGATTTAGTGTTTTTGTAGGAGGCCCCCATTTACACGGTTAGTTTCGAGGGTGACCATGGGCAGCGCCATTTTGTTGTGAAATACGTCATCAGTTTGTGTACACAGGAAGTTGGGAGGGGTGAAGGCAACATTGTTCATCAGCAGAAAGTTGTGAAATCCGTCACCCTATGGGAGGGGTGAAGGCAAAATTGTTCAACAAAAACGAAGGTATCATCATAGGTCTAAATGTGCAGGGTCAACCGCAACAAACTCAAACCATTCATACAACACTGCATCTGAGTGACTTATATACCAACATTTTATTTCTTATTTTCAGCACAGGTATAGGAAAAATCATGAACCAAAATGTTGTTTATTTTCTAATTTAACATTTGTTTTACAAATGTGACCATGGTCTTTCAAACATACAGTGACATTAAACATTGTTATGTTAAAAAAAATTTTAAAAAAAGAAAAGTTTTTGTGCACAAATCAGAAAATACATTGTACATTTTACCTACAGGCCAAACAGTGCCTGTGGCAAAGGACCCAGCAAGTTGCACTGATCTATATTTTTAGATCAGTGGCTAGTTGTCAAGAACAGGCGCTTGCATTTGGATGTGTCCACTGATATAGTAGGTTTGGTTGTGATCAATCAGAATAATGTGGGAATAAAAATGTATGACAGTTTGGTTGATAACATGTAATTCACATATGCTGAAATGTAATATTATACATGATATAATATTATTATGGCTGTTGCCATGACCATGAACCCCAAGAAAGGTTTAATGTTATGTAAATCAAAATACCAAAATCAAGCACCTATTAATCTGGTCTACGGCGCGGGAAGATTGAGGCCTTCGTGAACGTTCAACGTTGGCCAATAATGATTTTAACAATGTTGTGTCGTTTTGTATTTAGAGAACTACAATAATTATTGTTGCCGTCAAAACCTTGCAAGGCCTCAACCGTTCTCACGAGATCAGTTACATTTTTTTCTCTATCTGTCTGTATTTATGTCTTTGTCTGTGTCTCCCTCTGAGTCTCTCCGCTTCTGTCTTTCTATGTCTGTCTCTGTCTATGTGTGTGTGTGTGTGTCTCTCTCTCTCT
>NW_027126634.1:2500-4000 GCF_037325665.1 Littorina saxatilis | reverse complement strand
CCCTCGTCTCGATTCCCCCTCTATGTTAAAACATTTAGTCAAAACTTGACTAAATGTAAAAAGGGGGCTGATATTGGAGTAAAAATGGAACAGCTACATCTAACGATAGTTTGTCACGAAATTCGCACATCAAGCTAAATCTGGTTGTATTCCAACCTATGGCTGAACGTAAGAACATGAATACGTGACTCAAAAAACACCGTCTTTCACCGGGCAATTGTTTTCCCTGTTGTGTGCTTTTCTGTCAACGATTTATACAATTACAATTGTGCATTAGTTCGATTGCTTTCTCGTTTGATTCTTAGTTTAATTCTTAGTAAATGTGATGTATTTTATGTCTGTGATCGCCTGACACTGCATGACAATTTTCCTTGTTTTTATAAGGACAGTACAATTTTGAGTCTTGAGTCTTGATGTCTTGCTGTCTTGCTTCCTTGCTCGCAGGGTGTTTTTATTGTTTGACTACCTGGCATTTAATATGTTTTGATTATTATTTGATGCTGTGTGTGTAGTTGGGCTGAGTCCTTTCTTGTCGAATAGGAAGTCGTTGTTGGTCAAACTGAACTCACTCTCGTTGTAACTTAATCGTATTTGCTATTTTTAAGATGGCTTAAGGGCCAGGTCGCACGCTACCATACTCGATAATATGCAGGTTTTGTCAGCTTTGCAATCATTCTTGCGAAGCCATGTAAGACTCAGTGTCCGCACAAGCCACACCTCAACTAGAACGCTGCTCTATTTTTTCAACAAAAGAAAAGTGCAAACAAATAAGGATTGCGGAGACCCTACTCTTGAACTTTGCAGTTTATTCTTTGTTCCGCCTACCCAAGAAAGGGTATTTATTGTCGGAAATAAGAATTAAACGCCTTGGAATTAAAGATAGTTAATGTTACAGTATAGTATTGACGTAATTATTTGCCGCAAAAGTATACATGAACATATTAATTCCCAGGTAAAGGGAAGCATTTGTTTATATCGCGAATACGTAGTAACATACCATTGTTTATGTTTGTTTTATACACCAATGAATGCAAACAGACCATAAGCCTATGAAAATGTTTCTTTTAAAATAATATAGGATACCAACACACTCCACAACTAATCGGTGACCTTGTCACCCCATGTGTATCTTTTTCTCTTTTTTTTTTTTCGCCGTTGATGCAACATTTTTACAGTTATCAATATGGTTCTCGAACATAGTACATATTCCCTCAAAAGACAAGCTGAAATGGTATAGCTTTAACATAACGTCAGATCATATTTTCACACTCTTTTTTCAGTTGAACGTGCAGAGTTCCCACATTAAAAGGTACGACCAAGGAGTGATGTTTCCATTAAAATGTGGTGTCGTATCTCTTTAACTGGCATATTCACAAGTTGACAGTTGTTTTCCGCCAGCTATAAGAAACACAAACACACACACACACACACACCACACACACACACACACACACACACGGTCACACACACACACAAGCGCCCACGCCAGTGTGAAATATG
>NW_027126633.1:0-7461 GCF_037325665.1 Littorina saxatilis | reverse complement strand
TTTTTTGTGTGTGGCTGAGTGATCTTATCGTTGCGCATGGCGATATTCTTTGAGTGTTCTGTCTTTGATTCCTGGTAATTTGCATGCATCTAGTCTCCTGGCGCATTGAAGCAGAGATTCATTGTCTTGTAATGCTATGAACTGACTCGATCCCCATAACGAATTCTGCGGGTTTTAAACGAAGGGGACGTGCTCCATTTTGCAAGAGTGTTTTTTCTGTCTCTGTGGCTGTTCTGCTTAAGAACGTGTGTGGTGCCGACGTTTTTATGCGTGTTATTTTAGTTCTGAAACTGTGTACATGCATTTGTTTTACTCTGGCATTCAAGCAAACCTGCGGCAGGTTGAGATTAAATATGAGCGATTTGCAACAAGACCTTGTTAACCGACACCTCTCTGATAATTTAGAATGCACGTGTGGAGTACGCACGGAAGACGCTGAACACTTTTTGTTACATTGTCCAAAATTTAAAGAACATACGTGTAGAACCATTTTATTCAATAGTCTACCAACGTACGCTCTGGATTGCAAAACACTTTTGTTTGGCAATACTGACTTAACTATATCTTTGAATACGAAAATATTTTCTGCTGTACAAGATAACGTTATGTCAACTGATCGCTTCGGCTGATATATTAACAGTGACAGCAATAGATGTAGCAAAGCATTCTCTCTCTCTCTCTCTCTCTCTCTCTCTCTCTCTCTCTCTCTCTCTCTCTCTCTCTCTCTCTTTCTCTCTCTCTCTCTCTCTCTCTCTCTCTCTCTCTCTCTCTCTCTCTCTCTCTCTCTCTCTCTCTCTCTCTCTCTCTCTCTCTCTCTCTCTCTTTATTTGTATAAAATATTATGAAATATTTTGAAAGAAAAGGGTTGAAGTTATCACTTGTTCGCCATGTCTTGTTATCAGAATGTGTATTGATTATTAGTTTTGGAACGTGTCCATAAGCAGTCTGCTTGTTAACGTTCTTAATGTTGTTACTGTATATAACATGTATACAAGAAATGAATAAAAACACGCTTAAACCAAACCTGCGTATACGTTTGTCGAAAACTGTGGTGAAAAAGGAGATTTCAGTTAGAGTATTTTAGCCAGCTGTTCACATTTTCTCCAAACTCATATAGTTATATTTCTTAAGTGTATGTGTGTGTGTGTGTGTGTGTGTGTGTGTGTGTGTGTGTGTGTGTGTGTGTGTGTGTGTGTGTGTGTGTTACGTTGGGTTCAGCGGAAGTGAGGTCATTCCACACTAACTGTGTTTGGCAAATTAATGTGATGCAACGTGTCATCAGATTGAATTGCAGTGAGGGGTAGTTCATTTGTTTTATCACTCATAACTCCCTTTCTGTTCTGTTGTTCGATTTTATAGACACTGGTTGACAAATTGGGAAGGGGGTAGAGAAAGGTAACAGATTGGAGGGGGGAGTGGGGGTGGGGAGGGCGGTGGGTGGACACTCTCCTGATTTTATGCAGGGCTGTCACAGTCCATGAATGGTTGTCATTTTGACTGAAACCAAGTCGCGGTCAAGTTGATTCAATTAGCTGCATCATTGACCCTCTCCTGATACTAAAAACAGGGAAAAAATCCTAGCAGGGCTGCATACAGAAAGAGAGAGACAGAGACAGAGAGAGATACAGAGAGCTAGAGACCGAGAGAGAGAGAAAGAGAGGGAGGGAGGGAAAGAGGGTGACAGACAGACAGACAGACTCACAGACAGACTCACAGACAGACTCACAAACAGGCAGGCAGGCAGACAGACAGACTCACAGGCAGGCAGACAGACAGACTCACAGACAGACTCACAAACAGACAGGCAGGCAGACAGAGACAGACAGAAAAACTCATTCAAAGCCAAGAGCTATATCACCGATTGTGTGCAGTGATTGATGTGGTTGTAAAACAAATGGACGTCGTCACGAATCGATAGAGTTATCAAGCGAAGACACAGACACGATAAGTTAAATGGTGTCTGAGGCAGTTGCTTCAAATGATGCATGTTACAGTCGAATAAAAAGTTATAACTTTGTTTTATACACAGAGTACCGGCGTTCAATCATACTCGTAAAACATGCATGCAGGAGCGCACGCAAGAGCACATGCACGCATGCGGGCGCACTAGCACATACGCGTGCACACGTTAGCACACACACACACACACACACACACACACACACACACACACACACACACACACACACACACACGCACACACACATACACAAACACACACTCACTCACGCATGCACGCACGCACGCACACACACACACACACACCTGACGCGTGTGGAAGATGTAACCTAAGCTTTGGCACACACACGGAGACTATTGTTTTAATCTAAATGCAGATTTTGATTAAATGTGATTTTACAATATCAAGATAGGTATAAAAATCCAACTTGTTTTATAAAACGACCTTATCTGCTTCCAATAATCGCATTCCAATAAATGTCACTTAACGACTATACTAATTCATTTTTGATTCTCATTAGCAAATTTAATGATAAAGGGGTAAAATGGTCGCCAAATTAGTTCATTTGATTAAGATTTACCAGTTTGAAATTTACACACACGGTTTTTTTCCGGTTCTGAGAGATGTCAGCCTTAACATGTGAGTCTTGACAACGTCTTGTGTTGCTTTGAGCTGGGAAAATAACAAATGTCAAATCCGAAGGAAAAAGTGTTATTACAACCAAACGGTTTCTCAAAATGATTACCTACTTGGCATGCGCCGTCTTTTACATGTATAAAGTAAACACAGAAAAAGACAAACATAGAAAAATGGTTTTTGATACTTTTTTTTACAAAATGAATGTTGATAAATTTACACACACGAAATTGTTGATTTGTAACTTAAGTTTCGGTCAACATCACAACAGGTTCACTCGACACATATGGCTGTCATTCGTTTAGAACATGTCATTTGCTACTACTTTTGTTTGTAAAAAAGTGAAAATAATATTGCTCGCATATTTAAATTTTGGGTAGTGCCTAAGTCGTTTTAAGAGACAGTTCAACACCCATATGAAATGTTATTGGGATTGATCGTTTGTTCTGTGACACTTATGTTATTGACAAACTTTGAAGACACTGTTGACTTTTGCCCTTTGCCTCGTGCAGCTGTGAAGAAAATGCTCGTCTGTGATGATTATTATTGAACTCTGTAGTTATCTTAAGTGACAGTGTGTGCGGAATTTACGGGGGAAATGAAAAATAGTTTTATCATCAGTCACAACCCAAAATAAAAAACGCTGGCGCTGGACCCGAGTACTCTTCAGACTGGCTCGCTCCCCCAGTATGAAATTTTTTGTCTTGTGCACGTGGATTTAAAAAAAAAAATTTTTAATTTATTTTACACAATTAAAAAAATTATTGGAGTAAAATAAAACATTAAGAAGTTTATAATAAACAATAGTAAACAAGAATTAAAAAATAAAAAAGCAACAAAAAAACCAACGAATAGACCACCCATGCCGGGAATCGAACCCGGATCACTTTGGCCACAGGCGGACGTGCTTTCGTCTTGTGCACGTGGATTTAAAAAAAAAATTATTTATTTATTTTACACAATTAAAAAAATTATTAGAGTAAAATAAAACATTAAAACGTTCATAATAAACAATAGTAAACAAGAATTTAAAAAAAAATTATTTATTTATTTTACACAATTAAAAAAATTATTAGAGTGAAATAAAACATTAAAACGTTCATAATAAACAATAGTAAACAAGAATTTAAAAAAAAATAAAAAAATATAGACCGCCCATGCCGGGAATCGATCCCAGATCACTTTGGCCATAGGCGGACGTGATTCGCACCAGCTAGCTGGCTGTTCCATTAGCTGCACGGCAGTTGTACTCCCACCGCCAAACCTCCCCCCGTTAAGAGTCGTTTTTGTGGAATATTTCGCATTTAGGTCCCAGGTAACATTATGAAGTTTTAATACGATCAATCGGACCTATTATCAAGTTAGTGTATCAACTTTTGAACGAACTGCGCCCAGTAGTTTCCCAGCAATAAGCTGTTAAGTCGAGACGAACAGACAGACAGACAGACAGACAGACACACAGACACACAATTAAAGTCTGCAGGACCCTAGTACTGCGTACTCGGGGATAAACAGCCCATATCTACTATTTACTTTTTATTCAGTGATATCGTCAACCTGAAAAGCAATAGTGTGTATAGTACTGCCGATCGATGGACAATTTCCGATTAGAAGCCACAGATATTTGCGATTTTGCTCATTTTCTTAAAGTTTTAATTCTTCAATTTTTGTACGATTTTTGTGAGATTTAGGGGTTAAGGTTAGGTTTTAGGGTTAGTTTATGGGTTTTGATTACTTCAGTTTTTACGGCAAGTTACTAGTCACTGGTTTACTAACTCAGTGCGAGCAGGATTACAGAAAAGCACGCGGGCGGGCACGCACATTTCATCTGTTTTGTGGTTTTTGCCCCATAACTCTGGAACTATCAAAGGTATTCGCACCAATTTTTTATGTGGTAAGATAATGACCAGTGACAAGCACCCTTGGGCCAAATATTCGGTATCGCCGCTCCATATGTGTGTGAGATATAAGCCTAAACCCCTGAGAATGCATGAGAAACCAGTCTTCCCAAATTTCGCTATCGCGCCAACAACAACAGAATATATATATATATACTAGAATGAATACCCGCTTCGCCGGGTAGCCGGCCTCGCCGGGAAGAAGTACTTAGAGCCGTACGTACGCCGGCTTCGCCGGGTCCGAACAATGGACCCGCCAAGCTTAGGTCCCTCCCAGATTCGTGGAATGGGAACAGCACGAAAATGATTCAGTGGCCATAATGTCATTCCTGACCATATCGAGTCCCATCCTTGTCGACGAATGTAACCGTGTTAATCACCTTTGGAGGCGAACTCCACTCAAACAGGACTGAGCAATTTAGAGCTTATCTCTAAGCCCTTTTGAACTGTTATGGCTTCTGAAAGGAAGGCCAGTACATAAAATTACACAAAAGCCGCCAGACCACATCACAAACAGAACTGAACAATGCACAGGTGTTGCTCACATAAAAAACACACACACACACACACACACACACACACACACAAACACAGAGAAGCAGTATCCATAGAGAGATAGATGACAGTGTATTTTTAGCGTGGCTATAAATTGATTCGACCTTTGCACTTTTACAGTGAGGATAATTTACGGGTCCAATTTACGTTCTGGACACTGCGGTGACCTTCTAAAAATAGTAACAGAACGGGAATATCCGAAGATGCCTCCCTCAAACTAATAGTGCACCATACGAAGGAAGGGAGGTAAACGCTGAAAACGTGGAGAAGATGAGAAGATAAGGAAGAGTTACTTATAATGGTGAAATGAACACAAAAACCCAAATCAGTTCAGCGCTGAGAGCACGTGTTGAAATATCTCATCGATGATATTGTGTCCGGGGTGTAGCTGAATACGGTGTCCAAATTTGAAAAAGATCCACCGAGAACTTAGGCGTTGTGATGTGGTGTAGCGGCTATGGTGTGTCGGTATGGGGGCCCGGGTAGCTGAGGTGGAACCAAAATAGCTGAGGTGGAACCAAAATCGGTTCAGCGCTGCGCGCTGAGAGCACGTGTTGAAATATCTCATCGATGAGGTTGTGTCCGGGGTCTCTCTGAATAAGCCCACCAAATTTGAAGCAGATCCATCGAGAACTTTGGCCGTGCATCGCGAACAGACAGACACACACACAGACACACAGACACACAGACACTAGTCGTATATATATATAGATAATAACTTGAGCTACTCTGAAAAAAAGAATAGCAGACGACGCAGAAACCCGTGACACAGAACGCATGCGTAGTGACACTGAATAAACCGCACGTGCGCGATACGCTGTTAATTCAAGACATAGGAAGTACAATGGTGCTTATTGGCTCTTTCTACCATGAGATATGGTCACTTTTAGTGGTTCACTACCTTATTTTGGTCACATTTCATAAGGGTCAAAGTGACCTTGACCTTGATCATATGTGACCAAATGTGTCTCATGGTGAAAGCATAACATGTGCCCCACATAATTTTTAAGTTTGAAACAGTTATCTTCCATAGTTCAGGGTCAAGGTCACTTCAAAATATGTATACAATCCAACTTTGAAGAGCACCTGTGACCTTGACCTTGAAGCAAGGTAAACCAAACTGGTATCAAAAGATGGGGCTTACTTTGCCCTATATATCATATATAGGTGAGGTATTAAATCTCAAAAACTTCAGAGAAAATGGGAAACATGTGAAAAATAGCTGTATTTTAGACAACATTTATGGCCCCTGCGACCTTGACCTTGAAGCAAGGTCAAGATGCTATGTATGTTTTTGGGGGCCTTGTCATCATACACCATCTTGCCAAATTTGGTACTGATAGACTGAATAGTGTCCAAGAAATATCCAACGTTAAAGTTTTCCGGACGGACGGACGCCGGGACGGACGGACGGACGACTCGGGTGAGTACATAGACTCACTTTTGCTTCGCATGTGAGTCAAAAAGCAATACCAAACAAGAGCACGCATAAGAGCGCATAACCCTCAGCGATACTTAATAAATACCAGGCTTACAGAGTCCGGGGAGCTGGATCGGTCAGTCGGTAGAGCCCCGGGCTCATGATCGAGAGGTCACGGGTTCGAATCCAGCATTGGGCTGTGGGTGCCCATATCATTTATCCTGTTGCCGACCCTGGTTTGGTGGTTTCAGTATAATGTGACCAGTCTTCTTTACATCTATCCCAAGATACATGGAAGTAAAACTAGCTAACGAACGAACGAACAGAGTCCGGAGCACTCCCAGTTTGTCATCTTTCCTGAAATTGTCATCAAAATCGGTTCATAACTTTTTGAGATCGGTGGATCCAGACATCATGACAGACAGACATCATACAGAAAGACATACAGACATCATACAGAAAGACATACAGACATCAGACAGAAAGTCATGTCACAATAACCCTTCAGCTTTCGCTGAGGGTTAATAAAGCCAGACACTTTTTCAGCTTTTTTGCTTTAATGTTATTCATCAGAAGTTGTTTTTTAATTTTAATAAATATCATGATATTACCACAAATCATGTACACAGAAATGTACAACATGTTTTTATAGATGATGTTTATGAAAAGAAGACTTTAAACATTCTTGTCGTATAGAAGTACATTAAGTTACATTTCAATACATTAGGAGACATTTCAACATATTTCTTTAAGTTGCATTTCAACTTCGGGTTACAATTCAACAAAGGTACAATTCAACATCATAAGCGGCTTTTCCACATTTGAGATCTAGGTGACATATCACACTGTTAAGTGACAATTCACACGCCTTAGGTTACATTTCCGTGTTGAACTGTAACTTAAGGGGGTCTTAAGTTACCGTGTGCGTGGAGAGATTTCCACACACACACACACACACACACACACACACACACACACACACACACACACAA
>NW_027126632.1:0-11318 GCF_037325665.1 Littorina saxatilis | reverse complement strand
TCTTGTGCTTGCGTGTACGCACGAAGGGTGATAAGGCACCAGCAGGCCTGCACGTAAGTTGACCTGGGATATCGGAAAAATCTTCACCTTAATTACCCGTCAGGTGCGGCCGGGATTCGAACCCACGACCTTCCGCTTTGGTAAGTCTTTTTTTTTCAAAATGATATTTTTTGTTCATCAAAAAGAAGAAATCAATGCCCATCTTGTGTGCTAATTTCTACTTTTTAGAGTGCTTAGATAAGCAGATATGAACAAGTAAGTCCACAACCAAAAACAACTTTTTAAGTGTGCATGAATGTTTTGACAAAACCAAGTAAGTCCAAGGGGTTCCCAATTTTCCTTTTATGATAGTTTTAAAATTCTTGTCAGACGACCCATACAGAAAATACGTCATTTTAAGTTTAGAACTCACAAATGACGTCATTTAAAGTTTAGAACACACAAATGACCTCTTTCAAATAAGGCGAGACATAATGACGTCACCTTATGACGTTTTATTTTAAACATTTTTCTTCTCTATCTATATATATAATTCTCCTGACGATCCTTGTCTCTCTCTCTTTCCCTCCCTCTATCCCTCCCTATCTCTCTCTTTTCCTCCCTCCATCTCTCTTTCTATCCCTCCCTACCTCTCTCGCTATCTCTCTCCCTCTTACTCTCTTCCTCCCTCCCTAATTCCTCTTTCCCTTTATTTCTCTCTCTCAATCCATCCCCCCCCCCCCTCGGACCTGATTTCTTTCCCCTCTCTCACTCTCTCCCTGTTTAGTCTCTCTTTCTCTCTCTCTCTCTCTCTCTCTCTCTCTCTCTCTCTCTCTCTCTCTCTCTCTCTCTCTCTCTCGCTTGCACCAAAACTAGCACCCCTACTAACAAGTAAAATGCCGCAAGAATATTCGGATTGACTTTGACGTCATACTGGCAAAAACATTGCATTCTGATTGGTTATAGCGTCATAAAGGTTCTTGTGATTGGTGGATGGACTTACTTGGTTTTACCAGCAAATTGACATGTAATTTTTTTTGAGAAATGTTTGAAGTTGTGGACTTACTTTTCTATATCTCCTTATCTATTTATTTTACAAAGTCAAAATTTACACACAGGCTGCTTCGTGATTTCTTAGTTTTGATGAACAAAAAGATATCATTTTTGGGAAAAAATGGACTTACTCGGTTTTGTCAGCACATGGCAGATGTACTTTAAACAGTTTTTAAGGTGTGGACTTACTTTTTTATATCTCCTTATCTATTTATTTCACAAAGTCACAATTTACACACAAGGTGCGCCTTAATTTCCAAGCTTTGATGAACAAAAAATATCATTTTTGAAAAAAATGGACTTACTCGGTTTTGTCAGCACACGGCAGATCTCTCTCCTCCACTACCCCCCCCCACTAACCCCTCCCCCTTACGCCAACACTTCCACTGATGGCAGAGTCCCAAGAGAAAGCTACCCATCATGTCCTCTGCTAATGTCATTCATGGCCTTCATGAATGAAGAACAGTCGTAAAGGCGCTGCATACCAAACAAAAGGCATTTATTTACATTGCAAACACAGCCATAAACAGGCCTTTCCCCAAGCCCCCATAGATTCTCAGGAACAACAAACCCGTCTAACATGCGCAAAAACAAATATATCGTTCTCTCTCCTATTTCTTTGTCTGCGTGTCTGTGTGTCTGTCTCTCTGCCTCTTTCTTGCCCTCTATCTGTGTTTGTCTGTCTGTTGTTCTGAATGTCTGTGTCTGTCTGTCTGTCTGTCTGTCTGTGTATCTTAACACGCCTGCTGCTACCCCCCCCCCCCCCTGCCCCACAGTTTTGTCAAAACAACGAACAAGTCAAACATGGGCAAAGAAAAATACATCGTCGCTCTTCTCTCTCTCTCTCTTTCTCTCTCTCTCTCTCTCTCTCTCTCTCTCTCTCTCTCTCTCTCTCTTTCTCTCTCGCACCGTCTCTGTCCGCCTCGCCCCCTGTCTAAACTCGCCTTTAACTACCCCCCCTCCCCCCCCCCCCCCCCCGGCAAACCAGTCAAATTTACGCAAGAACCAGTAAGCTTACACGTAATTTCTCTATGTCTCTTTTTCTCTGTCCCAACACCCCCCCCCCCCTCTCCCGCCCCCTCATCCGCCTTCTCCCTCTCTCTCTCTCTCTCTCTCTCTCTCTCTGTCTCTCTCTCTCTCTCTCTATCTCTCTCTCTCTCGCTATCTCTCGCTATCTTTCTCCCCCTCTCTCTCTCTCTCTCTCTCTCTCTCGCTCTCTCTCTCTCTCTCTCTCGATTCCCTCTCAGTCTTTCTTTATTTCCCTCTCTGTGCCCTCTTCGTGTTTTCCACAGATGCGTCAAATTTCATTGTTTATCGCGGTTACGTAGGCACTATTTCACAGGCTCACCACCATTGGCGTGATTTTACGCGTAATTGTGTTTCCTGAAATGCTGAGCTGCAATGAAGATTTAGAACCAGGGGGAAAATTACATTGTTTGCGAAAACGGTCTGGCACCGCACAGTCCGGGCTGAAGTGATACTTATTGCAGGAACCGTGTGATAGTTAGTGGCACGCATATTTGTTGGGATGTCGGTAGAAGTAAGTGATTTATGTCGCCGATTGAAAGGAAGTTGTGCTTCTTTTCTTCCCCTCGGTGACCTTAAAGGAATGCTCCTTCCTGTAAAAACCGGTTAACGCCAATACTGGCTGGTGATTGTTGGCATGGCTCCCCATAGCGCGCGTCCCTGCGTCCTATACGCACTAGAAGCCGAAAACACGTACTAGAAATGTATGGAGGGGTCCCGGGACGCACTAGATTTTAACAGAGCGGGTCCTGGGACGCACTACATTTCCCTTATCGTGCGTACCGTAGATACCATTAATGTTTTATAAGTACACTGGGACCTTTCGGCTTTTGGACCCTTAGGACCCTCTGAAATTCTGCAATGGAGGTCCATGGACCCTCTAAACTGAGTTGAACGTGGGGGTCCCAGGACGCACTAGGAGGGGCGTCCGTGGGGAGCCCTGGTTGGTATGTGTCCCAGTGGAAGGACGGCCTTATCTCATGTACATTTAAAGCACTGGCCAGATCTGAGATGGTGAGCCGAATCAGTGAACACGGCAGAAACTGTGTCTTTAAAGGGATATACTATTGATCTGACCGTTTGTGAGAATTTCTGGCGAATTTGATGAATCTGGAGAATCTGAGGAACCAACTGAACCTTAATCTAGACGCACACGGTACGATTTGGTCGAAAACACAACACAAGGGTAATAACTAATTGACTGTGCTCCAGGGCGTTGCTATTCTCCAGTGTTGAAAACACACAGTAGTCAAGAAGTACCAACTGGCTGCAAGACGGGTCGCGCCATCTATGACGCGCTGGCCTAGTACCTTCGTTGCGTACACAAAGAAGGGAAATAACTCTGTGGAAGTAACCTTATTCAACCCTCACTAAGGGTGCTCTTTCTTTGCCCATTTTACAGCATTTAATTAAGCTTTCAAAACACTTGCTTTTGCAATATGAAGACAGTCCTCCTGCAGTGTGGCATTATTTGCAACGCAGAATCGTATGGTATAACTTTAAAAACGATTTTCTTTCTGGGGTATCATCCCTTTAAGGGCACCATCCTGTGTAAACTATCATCTTCACCACCACAGACATCCCCAAGAGTTTGCAAGCGATTAGAGCATCCTTTCACCCGAACCCATATGTTCGCTAAACCGAAACTGCCTGGTTGCTTATCGCGAAGAGTGGGCATTCGTTTTTGCTGCATTGGTTTACCAGATTGACACACATAATATATAGGGGTGAAGTAACAAATTAATTTCGATTGACGAACACCCCACTCTGCACAGGCAATAGTCATGTTGTTCATTTTTGTAGAGTGCCCGGACGGGCGCAGTGGCCTAGTGGATATGGCATCGGCCTCCTGTTGGGAAGGTCGTGAGCCGCCTGGTGGGTTAAGGGTGGATATTTTTCCGAGCTCCCAGGTCAACTTATGTGCAGACCTGTTAGTGCCTTATCCCCCTTCGTGTGTACACGCAAGTACAAGACCAAGTGCGAACGGAAAAGATCCCGCAATCCATGTCAGAGTTCGGTGGGTTATAGAAACACGAACATATCCAGCATTCATCCTCCGAAAGCAGAGTGTGGCTGCCTAAATGGAGGGGTAAAAACGGTCATACACGTAAAAAAACCAACCTCTCGTGCTAAGAACACGAGTGTACGAGGGAGTTTCAGCCCATAAACGCAGAAGAAGAAGAAGAAGAAGATGAAGTAGAAGAAGAAGAAGAAGTAGAGTGCCCCAGTGGAAGGATGCTCTTATTCCACGCACAAGCCGGGACAGTGTACATGATCGTTTTTAGTGGAAGGAAGGTACTTTAACTCATTGTCTCCCAGATACAGATATATCCGTACTCACTCATATGGATCTATCTGACCTGGATGGGATATTTATTTATTTATTAAGATTTCTATAGCGCATAACTAAAAGCACTATCCGTACACACAGTCACTTCCGTCGCTTCCTGTAACGTCGATCTAACGCTGCATTCCAGTGTGTTGATACACAGTTCCTACACAGTTCCTACCATTCTGAGTGACCTGCTGCAGCACAGCTGGTCTCGGCTAAAAAAAAAACTTGGTCAACATAGGTGGGGTAGTAAGTGTTAAAGAGATACGAAATCGACTGAACAAGCTAAGACGTGATTTTTTTTTAACCTCCCGTCTTTTGACGTTAAAGGAGAAGCACAGTTTGAGAAGACGTCACAAATGGAGTCACGTAAGCCTACAAGTTGTGTAACTTCTTAATGACTGTATGTCTCCCGATAAAGACAAAGAACCTCGAGAATAAAGTTTGTCTCGGTGATTTATTCATATTCATAGACAGAGGAAAAATACTCACCGCCAGGCTGTGCATGTATCGGTATCGTATATCATTAAAGACACAATCCTCCTCTTGAAAACGAATCTGCTCACGCTCTTATTTTTTTTATTTAATCCCTCCACTTGGTCACATACCCACAATGAACAGCTTGGGTGCTCTTTTCGCACAGTGGGAATCGTTTGATGAATTAATTTCATACAAGCAACTATTGGCTTTAACAAAAATCTAATTCATACAAAAAGATTTCAACTCACCACATTAAGCAGTTGATTTTTGGTATGTGGCCAAGCAGAGGGATGGCCAATCATACCTCATGCACAAGCGTGGACAAATCTGAGATGGCGAGCCCAACTGTTTTCACGAGAATGAGTGTGCCTCTAAGGCCAAAAAAAAAATAGTCTGTTTACGGTAACCCGACCGACCCTATTTTTTTCGCGCGACCCTAGATTTTTTTTTGGCATTTGGGAAAAACAAAAGCAAAATATTTTTTGTGTGCAAAATAACGTAAAAATATGGTTTTTTGGAAGAAAAAAAAAATCCCGACCTACCGACCCTCTTTTTTGGGCCTATGTTACCGTAAACAGACCTATTTTTTTTTGGCCTAAACAACATTATAACGCTTTGTTTTCCCAAAAGAAGAAATACTTCAAAATAGACACTTGGAAAGGGACTTCTTCTGCCCTTGACCTAGCTCTATCCCTTGACCTAGCTCTATCCCTTGACCTAGCTCTATCCCTTGACCTAGCTCTATCCCTTGACCTAGCTCTATCCCTTGACCTAGCTCTATCCCTTTATTATTAGTATTGTGATCATTTTTATGCGCCTAATCTAGATATAGCCCTAGGCGCTTACATATTAATTTCTGCTGTTTGAAATGGAATTTTTTTTTTTTTTACAGACAGACAGACAAACAGACATTTTTTACACACAATATATAATGCATTCACATCGGCCAGTAAAGCTCAGTAGCCTATTAGGCGAGCATTCACCTTTCACGGCCTTTATTCCAAGTCAAACGGGTATTTGGTGGACATTTTTATCTATGTCTATACAATTTTGCCAGGAAAGACCCTTTTGTCAATCGTGGGATCGTTAACGTGCACACCCCAATGTAGTGTACACGAAGGGACCTCTCATCCAAAAGACTAGCACTTGAACCCACCACCTAGGTTAGGAAAGGGGGGAGAAAATTGCGGCCTGACCCAGGGTCGAACACGCAACCTCTCGCTTCCGAGCGCAAGTGCGTTACCACTCGGCCACCCAGTCCTTGACCTAGCTCTATCCCTTGACCTAGCTCTATCCCTTGACATAATTAACTAATCACACTGACATTTGGGTAATTTACGAAATTAATTTATCAAAGACAAAGCAACATGGCGCACCATACATAGGGCCTGCAGTCACCCACTCATGTGGGAACTCACAACCGATTCGGTGATGCAACAAGACTTCTATGAGGTCTATCTCTAATATTTTGCACTCGTTCCAGGGAAACTATTACACTAATTGCTCCTGTTTTTAGAACATCCAGAGGGAGAAAAATCTACAATTTGTATTCATATTGTCTTTCACGACTGTCATGCAAACTCAAATTTGCAATCACAATGTGTGAAACAATCGCCATTCCGAAACCTCCAGAGAAAAGCGCCAAAACAGCCAAAACAGGCTGCGTACAGGGAAAGTGAACTTGTCGTTAATTACGGTTCGCTGGTATTGTGGCGTAACCCCGAGGTGCCAGTTCAGAGTCATGTGTCCCTCCACCGAGATTGGCCCTGCATTGTAAACAGCGGGCCCCCAGCGGGCTTCCCTGGCAGTGGTAACGGAGTGCAAGGTTGCGGGTTTAAATCCCACACGAGGCAAAGATGGATTGCAGGCACCGGTTTGTCACGACACGTACGTGCCGAACGTCACGTCAGTTGTGACTGCTATGGTAAGCCGTCTGTGTCAGAAGCGATTGAGGTGTCGATTTTTGTCCTGGTCGTTCGCTGAAGTCAAACAGCAATTATGGTAAAACCATAAGTGTGCGTAGTTTGCTGTATTTTACTGTTGCTTCACTACTGCTGCTCAAACGGCTGCTGCTAGTTATCAGTACTCTTCGTGACGACGACGACGACGATGACGACGACGATGATGATGATGATGATGATCATGTGATGATGTTGATGATGATGATGATGATGATGATGACGACAACGACGACAATGACGACGATGGTGGTGGTCGTGGTGGACGATAATGACTAAAAGAATGTAATAAAGCAAAACCTACCAAAGCAAATTTGCATCTTCGTATGTACCAATTGGCAAACAAAACAAAGGATGAATGCTAAGATATGAGGGTTAAATATCGTTGTTGTCTTCTCCAAGAAATACTTTCCACTCCATACATCAATCCACGAGGCAGACTTAAGAAACAGCAACTACGACAGACTGATGTGAATCGTAATAAGAAAACCCCACTACCGCCGGTGTTGGGCTTGACTGCAATATGTACAGGGAACAATCGAATCAATAGGATATCGTTGGCGACAACTCGGTCGGCCAATAACCTGAGAATGATTAGCAATTATAGTAATTGCTTTTTAATTATTCATACCTAACTACTGCGTAAAATATTTTTCATTTCAACTTTGTTATGGTGACATATATTACACGCCCAGCATCATTAATTGTAAGAAAGGCTTATCATCTGCTAAGGACAGCGTAAGCCTGCGTGGCAGGTGTTTTTACGGAAATTGAACACCACGTTAAATGTATCGGAAACTGAAGATTGTATTACATGAATATGTCGTCTAATTACTTTTTGTGGTACAATTCCTTGCATCAACAAGTATTGCCATTTTTGCGAAACCTGAAGATTGAACTGATTCAGTTTATCCTTGGCTGAATCCTTAATCGAAGCATTAAAGTTTATGTTTAACATCATCTGGATTAACACACATTTTAAGAAGCTCTTACAAAAGGCATCTAGATTTTGCACTGTAACATCGTATTAGTAATCTGTAAATTAGCGCTATCGGGAGGCGTAATACGTAGATTATCACGTACGCAGCCTTACGATTACCACACCCTCATCAACGATACCCAATTAGATGCCACCCCTTTTCCTTCCCCTCTTCTCAATCCCCCCCCCTCCAAAAAACAAAACAAAATCACAAATTGGTGGAGAAATTAACACAAAATATTTAATGCTCCTAAACAATTTCAAATTGGATACACGACCCCAATCCACACCCACACCCACCCGCACACACACACACACACACACACACACACACACACGCACACACACACACACGCACGCACGCAAGCACGCATGCACGCATGCACGCACAGACGTACACACACCAATTCCCTTCCTGCTCACCTACCTCAATCCCCCCTCCCAAAACAAATCGGTGGAAAAATGAAGACATCTTCCGCATAACTCGAGTTTCCTTACCTAACGAAATCATTATTTAGACTTACGTACAGTACATATATAGCTGTGTCTCCACTGGTCCAACCAGTAGCGTTATATATATAAAAAAATAAAAAAATCGGTCTGGTTTGTGACCTGCAGTTTCCATGAAGACCGTCTCATTCGGTCATGCGGGCGGGTGGGGTGGGGGGGGGGGGGGGGGGGGCAACAGCTAACTGCATTCACGTGTGTGTGTTTGTGTCTGTGTGTGTGTGTCTGTGTGTGTGTGTCTGTGTGTGTGTGCTCGCGTGTGTTAGTGTCAGTGTGTGTGTGTGTATGGGGGGGGGGGGGGGGGCAAGAGAAGGGTTTTACGTTACAATCAGTGGGATAGTTCCACTGGGGATTAAACGGGGGGGGGGGGGGGGGGGGGGGGGGGGGGGGGGCGCTCTCTGATTTCGGCGACCTTTTCCACTGAATTCGTTTTGATTGAGAAAGATTTCGAGTTGTTCCAACCCTGTATGTTGATCTATTCTTAGATTTCCAACGCCTCACCCTCGCTTACTTTGCCATTAGACGCAAACGTGACTAAGTCTCCGCGACCCGTCATTCAAATCCCCCCCCCCCCCTCTGACCCCACACCTTACCTAGCAGCATCTCCCCCTCCTCCTTTCCCCCTTTCCCCTCTTCCCGGTCATTTCTACCACTTCGATCTGCGGCTCGACCCGTGGCTTGAGTTACTTCCCTTTCACAACCCGCATCCTGTGCGATAGTGGTTTCGCTGTGCTGCATAGCACGCTTTTCTGTACCTCTCTTCGTTTGAACTTTTTGAGCGTGTTTGTAATCCAAACATATCATATCTATATGCTTTTGGAATCAGGAACCAACAAGGAAAAAGATGAAATTGTTTTTAAATCGATTTCGGAAATTTAATTTTGATCATAATTTTTATATTTTTAATTTTTAGAGCTTGTTTTTAATCCGAATATAACATATTTATATGTTTGTGGAATCAGAAAATGATGACAAATAAGATGAACGTAATTTTGGAACATTTTATAAAGAAATAGTTTTAATTACAATTTTCAGATTTTTAATGACCAAAGTCACTAATTATTTTTTAAGCTTCCACGCTGAAATGCAATAACATAGTCCGGCCTTCGTCCAAGATTGCTTTGCCAAAATTTCAATCAATTTGATTGAAAAATTAGGGTGTGACAGTGCCGCCTCAACTTTTACAAAAAGCCGGATATGACGTCATCAAAGACATTTATCTAAAAACGGAAAGAAATATCTGGGGTTATCCAGGAACTCTCATGTAAAATTTCATAAAGATCGGTCCAGTAGTTTACTCTGAATCGCTCTACACACACACACACACGCACAGACAGACGGACAGACAGACAGACAGACAGACAGACACACACAAACACACACACAAACACACACACACACACACACACACACACACACACACACACACACACACACACACACACATACACCACGACCCTCGTCTCGATTCCCCCTCTATGTTGAAACATTTAGTCAAAACTTCACCAAATGTAGCAAGTCGCGTAAGGCGAAATTACTACATTTAGTCAAGCTGTGGAACTCACAGAATGAAACTGAACGCACTGCATTTTTTCACAATGACTATATAGTCCGCCGCTTGTGCATAACGGAGTGAAACTGACGAGCCTGTTCAGCGTGGTAGTGGTTTCGCTGTGCTGCATAGCACGCTTTTCTCTACCTCTCTTCGTTTGAACTTTTTGAGCGTGTTTTTAATCCAAACATATCATATCTATATGTTTTTGGAATCAGGAACCAACAACGAATAAGATGAAAATGTTTTTAAATCGATTTCGGAAATTTAATTTTGATCATAATTCTTATATTTTTACTTTTCAGAGCTTGTTTTTAATCTAAATATAACATATTTATATGTTTTTGGAATCAGGAAATGATGTAGAATAAGATTAACGTAAATTTGGATCGTTTTATATAAAGAAATTTTTATTACAACTTTCAGATTTTTAAGTCATTGATTAATTTTTAAACCACCAAGCTGAAATGCAATACCGAAGTCCGGCCTTTATCTATTGTCGAAGATTGCTTTACAATTTTATTTTTCAAAACTTGACAAAATGTAAAAATCAGGGTGACGATCGGAACAAGAAAGTGTACATTTCCAATTCAAATTTCTCTAGCGTTTCCTGTCCTCGTGAGCTAGGAAGTGACCAATTGTGTACAGAATCTTTTTTACATTTAGTCAAGCATTTCACCTAAATTAAAAAAGAATGTCACAGTTCGTGTTTAGGGTGCAAGGTAGCCGACCGTCTCATTGTAGCCAAGTTACGACAGTTGCTCGATTGACGCATTTCACGTCTTCGATATTCTGTCTGAGCTCATTTCCCAATTCTTTCTTTCTTTATTTGGTGTTTAACGTCGTTTTCAACCACGAAGGTTATATCGCGACGGGTCATTTCCCAATGAGCTGCCTTAAAAACAGGAATGTCCTGCAATTGTACATGTAGTATGCGTTGGAGGTTTCTTTGGGATGGGTAAGGACCCTTAAAAAGCGATATCGTCGTATAATGATGTCAAGTGAGAGACCCTGCAAATTAACATTGAAAGCTCAATTGGACTGGTCTCCACGTGTAGCGGCAACAAGAAGAAGAAGAAGAAGAAGAAGAACATTGAAAGTGGGAACTTCGGAAGCAAAGTTGCCAGCTACTCGGTTTGCAAGAACTAAATTGAAAGCCGAAGTAGTGGCTTCGAGAGTTCTGAGGTCAAGGTCGAGGAAATTGGGGGAATCCCAATTAGTGCGCATGCGTTTGTAAACGGTAGGCTTGGTGACCAGAGGAAACAAATCTCATCGCGAGTTCGTAAAATTAATGGGCGAACATTGATCGCGCTGTAGCTTTTACTATTGTTGTTGCTTCTGCCTGGTTGAACGAAAGGGTCGGTTCAAAGCTGTGATGATTGTCTTGAAATTGAATGACTGTCTATAATAATGATTTTGTTGACCAGAATGTTGGGGAGAATAAAACATTTT
>NW_027126631.1:0-8718 GCF_037325665.1 Littorina saxatilis | reverse complement strand
GTAAACGGCTTTTATATAAGCAGAACATTTTCCTCGAACAAAAAGTATACCACGGCGTGTCCGCAAAAAAAAAAAAAAAAAAAATCAGCCAAAAGCAGTCGTTTAACTCACAAAGCAACATTTATATCGTTTTGAAAAAGTTATTGTGCCTCAAAAACAAAAGCGTGTTGAGAAGTCTTTCAGATGCTTACGTTGGTTGTACGTCTTAAATATACATAGCATCCTCGGATGATCTTAGCTTAGTGTGACTGTCGAGTTTTGGTCGTCGAGTGTATCTTTTACGACAATACTTCTCAAATTCGTGCACATTACCAGTGCAATGCAATTCTGAAAGCCAAACTTGCTCACATGGAGAGTTCTAGTGAAGAATGTTCGACGTTACGGCGGAGAAGAAAGAGGTATTATTGTTCTCTTTCATTGCCTTTTCAGGGATATGTTACGGCGGAAGTGCGCTCTTTCATTTCCATACAGACGACATTGATTTGCTTACCGCGTGAGTGTGTTCGCGTAAACAAAATGTTACACATTCCCTGAGGTATATAATAATATATATATAGGCAGAAAACTAAAGCAGTAAAAACTCGTGTGTACAATTCTTCGATGCATAATGGTATGACCCCACAGAACCATTCTAGCAAAATTGTTTGTTCATTCAACTTTGCACAAAAACAAAAAGTTGTCCGTCATGTCCAATGAATACAGATGGCACGAGCAAAGCCCAAATGTGACCCTCAACCACGGAATGAGTCGCATGTCACCTTTTCATGATTTTATTTTGTTTTACATTTTCTTAAAGATTTTTTTTAATTCTCTATCCAGTGGTGAAACCCGTTTTAAAAAAGAGCAAACACTTTTCGAGTTATAAGCCTGTGACTATGGTGAACCTCACACTTGTTACTAGACACCCCCAGGACTTATATTATGCCTAGCGCAGAACCGCGCAAGGTGACATGCGACTCATTTCGTGGTGGAGGGTCACAAATGTGCTGACGTCGGATGGATGGAGCTTACTTGCAGAAATAAATTCATTCAATAATACCCACTCTTAACATATATGAGTCGGGTTGTTGATTTTTGGTAAGTGTACACGTGGAGGGATTTTCTTGTACCTTGTAAAGCGCCAGTCCAAGTCTGAGATGGTGATCAACATCGTTTACGCGGGAAGGACTGTGCTTGTATCTGTTTTAGTGTAGGCGCAGATACTGAATTACCACAAAAAGGTTTGTTAAACATTGACATTGAGGAGCGGTGTTTTTGTCTTTAAACAAAATGAAAAATTATTTCCCAAAATCCATCCCATTCCGGGCAATCTGTAACCTTGGCCGCATCTTGTGCTGGTGTTACAGATTAGTAGCATGAACATTTGCAAGTCTTTCTGAAGTCCTGTCTCGTATTCAAGGCTATGCAACTTCCTGCGTCCATGTCACTACTCCTTTTTTCAACATCATTACATTTGGAAGAAGAACATTTAATCGTAAGACGTCCTGTTCTACACATTGATGAAGATCTCACGTTTTAATTCTCAAGAACGGAGTGAGGAGTGGGAGAGAAGGGAGGGGATTAGGTTAAGGCTAGGAAACCCTTGAAGCAGGATTGAAAACTTTCTTGTCAGAGAACTGCTCATCCGCATGCGTCCGCTGTCATAATGCATTTGTGCAGCGCAAAATAAAGCGGTTTAGAATTCTGACAGTTGCTTAATCGAGCGAGTAAGTAATCAAACTCAAACCAATAAGAAAGGAAAGAAAAAAAAAGGAAAGGAGCAAACACGGGCAAGTAACCGACGAGCCATACAGAACCCTATATTGAAGAAACTGTTCGAGCTCACATTTACCAGCATCGCTTCTATTTTCGTGCTATGATTACAACACTGTAGATCGAATAGGAAAACTCGAATGCCACCCTTTTTGTTAATGCATTTTCTTAAAGCTTTACACCATAACAATGTTACGAATTATCATGATAACCACACCCGTTGATAACTTATTTCAAGAAAAGTACCAATGCGGAACCACTACATTTACGTTATATATTGATATGTAACAGTAATGTTGTGAACAGCTGAGCTTTGGTTACCATAGCATCCGACATTGCACTGGCCAAGTTGTGCACGTGAAAACATGCACATAGAATGTTGAAGGACAACCTCGGGTGTCTCTTTCAACCTTACCTCCTGTGACGTCACAATGGTTTTAACTAAATATAAACATACGCACAGAACGTTGTGCAGTTGAGGAGGGAGTGGGGAGTGTGGGCGAGCGGGTGTGGGAAGGGCAGTCGGGTGGGGTTGGGGTGGGTGTCTCTTTTGTCCTTATCTCCTGTGAGGTCCAATGTTTTGAACTAAGTGTAAACATACGCACATAACGGGTCAGTTTAGGACAACAGGCCGCAGATTGCAGCAACCAGTAACCATTAACCACCAGGCTCGTCGGAGAAATGCGCGGATGGACCGGGAAGGCAGAATGAGTGAGTAGGGGTCTGATGCTAACACGCACAAGTTTAGAGAAAAAACACTTCTGGGATTTTAGACGAGAAGGTCAAAGACCGTTGCACATTCTCATTTTCTAAGAACAACTTGTGTTCCTCCGCTCTACAAAGACATACAGGCGGACAGACAGACGGACAGACAGACAGGCAGGCAGACGAACAGACTTACACACTCTCTCTTCCACTCTCACACACACACACACACACACACACACACACACACACACACACACACACACACACACACACTTTCTTTTTTTCTTTCTTTATTTGGTGTTTAACGTCGTTTTCAACCACGAAGGTTATATCGCGACGGGGATAGGGGGGGAGATGGGATAGAGCCATTTGTTAATTGTATCTTGTTCACAAAAGCACTAATAAAAAAATTGCTCCAGGGGCTTGCAACGTAGTACAATATATTACCTTCCTGGGAGAATGCAAGTTTCCAGTACAAAGGACTTAACATTTCTTACATACTGCTTGACTAAAATATTTACAAACATTGACTAAATTCTATACAAGAAACACTTAACAAGGGTAAAAGGAGAAACAGAATCCGTTAGTCGCCTCTTACGACATGCTGGGGAGCATCGGGTAAATTCTTCCCCCTAACCCGGGGTGGGTACACACACACACACACACACACACACACACACACACACACACACACTCACACACACACACACACACACACACACACACACACACACACACACACACACACACACACACACACACATACACACTTGTACACAAGCCCTGACGTGAATAAAATCATTTCACAAACTGTATTATTTTCTGTCCAAATCTACATTTGCTATTTCTTTTATTTGTTATTTTAAATTTGTCGTATCGAGGCACACCACACACACACACACACACACACACACACACACACACACACACACACACGCGCGCGCGCGCGCACATGCAATCGCTCTCATATCCCATCGATGTTGTCTTAGCGAAGACTCTTCCCTGCAATGACCCCACTTCCTTTCCCACTACATCTTCCACTCTTCTCCGCTAACTCCCTTTCCCACTACACCTTCCACTCTTCTCCGCTAATTCCCTTTCCCACTACACCTTCCACTCTTCTCCGCTAACTCCCTTTGCTGCAGCCATACCAGAAACAACAGCAGCAGCAGTGACGAAGTTAAATGAAACGTCACTGTCAAGTTGTAGGAGCCCCCAAGCTTCCGCGATCCCAACTTCAATTCCGCCGATGCTGATGCGAGTGGGTTTAGATGCATACAAATGAAACAGCTTCGTTTAAAGAAAAAAAGAAACAGATGGGAGGGTAGGTGTTTTTGTTTTTGTTTGGCTTGAAGAAAGTGGTAGGCAGAGGTGGTAATGCCTGAGACGACACTCTCAGTCACAAGGATGTTTTTAGTTTATTCTGTGTGTGTGTGTGTGTGTGTGTGTGTGTGTGTGTGTGTGTGTGAGAGAGTGAGTGTGTGTGTGTATGTGTGCTTGTATCTGTATGTGTGTGTGTGTGTGTGTGTGTGTGTGTGTGTGTGTGTGTGTGTGTGTGTGTGTGTAAGTGCGTGCGTGTGTGCGTGTGTGCGTGCGTTCGAGTTTCAGCGATGGTCTGTTTGTATGTGTGTTGGTCACTTGTTCTGTTGGTCAGTCGCTCGGATTAGGCTTCGGTATGTCAGACAAGGTTTAAGAAATAAGCATAAGGATAAGATTTCATAATATAGTCCTGCGAGGAAATTCGGCCTGCTTTTTCACTGGGACAGTCGAGCTACCATACACTATGTTTCTGCCCATGTTGTTTTTTCTGCATGCGTGTATTCATGCCCTGAGACATTTTTTTTTTATCGTGCGTATACGTTCACACGGGGATGTTCGGAAACCGAAGAAAGTCGGCACAAAGTTGACTCTGGACAATGAATCCCTGCCCGCCGAACGCAGGGATCGAACCAACGCCAGTAGCGACAACTGGTTTTGAAGCCAGAACCGCTAACGACTGAGCTACATCCCCGCCCCAACCTGGGCATCGTTCAAAATGTCGTTCACACACCCAGCCGTCTGGGAATTTGTATTACTACTGTCAAAGAAACACGCGACACTTGTCCTCCTTACATGACTTATCACTGTCACTATGCACGTGCGGGTCGTAATTCGATCATAGAATGGCTGTGCTAAACACCAGACAGTATTTAAGCGTCAACGCTACTGTCTAGCTGCTGTACACCAGTAAAACAGGACAGGGCCTTTGCACACACAGGGGGCAATCAAACACGCATTGGTCATTGTGACCGTGTGACCAGCGTACCAGAAAAGGTCGACACATCCTTGGGGTCTTGAGAATGTGGAACAGCTAATTATATGCGGTTGTTGTAGATTTGATGTAAATGGCATTTGTCGGAACGGCGTATCGTGTTAGATTCCAGAAATTAGGATATCAAACAAGACAGTGATGTGTATTATTTCATTAGCAATATGGTCTTGTTCTTGGCCCTTCCCATTTCCTCGAGAAAAATGTCGCGAACTCTATCCATGGTTCAATGTAATAACTATGATACATTGCTGGGAGAAAACACACAACAGACATACATATAGCCGTATAATTTCAGACAGCAAAAAGGAGAGGCCGTAATAAAGCCAACTAGTGGTACCCGTGCTACGCACTTTGTGTGCTGCGCATGCGATGTCATTTTGTTGGTTATGTGCTTGTGAAAATGTTGTTTGCACCCCTCCCCCCCCCCCCCCAGCCCGCACATTATCCCGCATATAATGAATTATATTCTCTTGGTGAAAAATAAAATGTTAACCCTTACACCGGTGCAATTCTGTAACACATGTTACATAGCCACTGGTGAATTAACAGAGAGAAAAATAACAAAAAACAGTCATATAGGTTTTCGCATCAATGGGAGGTAATCGGAACTGACCAAAAAGACTGCGCGACCGCACGCGACTATACAAACAAACAAAATAAAATACAGCAGGTATGGCGTTTGCATGAATCCATGATTACGTCTACATGAACAACAGTGATAAAAGTGCGCATCTCTTCCCAGCCGTGCAGCGCTTTGAAAGTTGGAAGCATTAAAATTTAAACGGGTAAAAAGCCATCGTGAAGATACGAAAAAAAGTATGACGTGTAAAATACTTAATGATTCAAACGCATAGTATAACATATGTAACTGACAACAGAAAATATATACATGGTTCACACACACAATCGAGTGCACACATCCATGCTTATTTAAAGTCATGTACACACACACACACATACATACATGGCATCAAGCAACACACAATTAAATGACACATATGGAATATGGAAAACGTATAATGGACATGAACATGGCAAGTAATTTACACCGTTACCTACTATAAAATTGATGATATATATATACCACTCACTTGCTATTCGCCTAAAAGCTTGCAGTGTGCTGTGACACATATAAGAAACCAGAAGAAAAAAGGACTTTACTTTGGCGAAAAGAGCATATGCTGCTTATTTTTGTACATAACTGCTATAACTGTATTTTTTCCGAACACTTACATGTAAAAAACATAGAGATATATCTTACCATTTCACTAAGACAGCCAAAATAACGGTCAAATTAAGGGGAGATCATGATGACGTACATGTCTATGGTTGCACCGGGGGAAAATATTTAGTCGCTGGAACCTATAAGGTTATACGGCGACTTATCAGGTGATAATGTTTCGAACTTATCTTTTAAAAATTAAGTAAACAAATCTATGGAATATTTTGGAGTTCCAGATAAACAGATCTATCTATCTTCTTATATAGGTTTTCGCATCAATGGGAGGTAATCGGAACTGACCAAAAAGACTGCGCGACCGCACGCGACTATACAAACAAACAAAATAAAATACAGCAGGTATGACGTTTGCATGAATCCATGATTACGTCTACATGAACAACAGTGATAAAAGTGCGCATCTCTTCCCAGCCGTGCAGCGCTTTGAAAGTTGGAAGCATTAAAATTTAAACGGGTAAAAAGCCATCGTGAAGATACGAAAAAAAGTATGACGTCTAAAATACTTAATGATTCAAACGCATAGTATAACATATGTAATTGACAACATTGACAACAGAAAATATATACATGGTTCACACACACAATCGAGTGCACACATCCATGCTTATTTAAAGTCATGTACACACACATACATACATGGCATCAAGCATCAAGCAACACACAATTAAATGACACATATGGAATATGGAAAACGTATAATGGACATGAACATGGCAAGTAATTTACACCGTTACCTACTATAAAATTGATGATATATATATACCACTCACTTGCTATTCGCCTAAAAGCTTGCGGTGTGCTGTGACACATATAAGAAACCAGAAGAAAAAAGGACTTTACTTTGGCGAAAAGAGCATATGCTGCTTATTTTTGTACATAACTGCTATAACTGTATTTTTTCCGAACACTTACATGTAAACAACATAGAGATATATCTTACCATTTCACTAAGACAGCCAAAACAACGGTCAAATTAAGGGGAGATCATGATGACGTACATGTCTATGGTTGCACCGGGGGAAAATATTTAGTCGCTGGAACCTATAAGGTTGTGAAAATGTTGTTTGCACCCCCCCCCCCCCCCCGCACATTATCCCGCATATAATGAATTATATTCTCTTGGTGAAAAATAAAATGTTAACCCTTACACCGGTGCAATTCTGTAACACATGTTACATAGCCACTGGTGAATTAACAGAGAGAAAAATAACAAAAAACAGTCATATAGGTTTTCGCATCAATGGGAGGTAATCGGAACTGACCAAAAAGACTGCGCGACCGCACGCGACTATACAAACAAACAAAATAAAATACAGCAGGTATGACGTTTGCATAAATCCATGATTACGTCTACATGAACAACAGTGATAAAAGTGCGCATCTCTTCCCAGCCGTGCAGCGCTTTGAAAGTTGGTAAAAAGCCATCGTGAAGATACGAAAAAAAGTATGACGTCTAAAATACTTAATGATTCAAACGCATAGTATAACATATGTAATTGACAACAGAAAATATATACATGGTTCACACACACAATCGAGTGCACACATCCAATCCATGCTTATTTAAAGTCATGTACACACACACACACATACATGGCATCAAGCAACACACAATTAAATGACACATATGGAATATGGAAAACGTATAATGGACATGAACATGGCAAGTAATTTACACCGTTACCTACTATAAAATTGATGATATATATATACCACTCACTTGCTATTCGCCTAAAAGCTTGCGGTGTGCTGTGACACATATAAGAAACCAGAAGAAAAAAGGACTTTACTTTGGCGAAAAGAGCATATGCTGCTTATTTTTGTACATAACTGCTATAACTGTATTTTTTCCGAACACTTACATGTAAACAACATAGAGATATATCTTACCATTTCACTAAGACAGCCAAAATAACGGTCAAATTAAGGGGAGATCATGATGACGTACATGTCTATGGTTGCACCGGGGGAAAATATTTAGTCGCTGGAACCTATAAGGTTGTGAAAATGTTGTTTGCACCCCCCCCCCCCCCCCGCACATTATCCCGCATATAATGAATTATATTCTCTTGGTGAAAAATAAAATGTTAACCCTTACACCGGTGCAATTCTGTAACACATGTTACATAGCCACTGGTGAATTAACAGAGAGAAAAATAACAAAAAACAGTCATATAGGTTTTCGCATCAATGGGAGGTAATCGGAACTGACCAAAAAGACTGCGCGACCGCACGCGACTATACAAACAAACAAAATAAAATACAGCAGGTATGACGTTTGCATAAATCCATGATTACGTCTACATGAACAACAGTGATAAAAGTGCGCATCTCTTCCCAGCCGTGCACACACCGGTGACACTGTGACGGTTCCCCTACGCTTTGTGTTCGGTGCCCTGACCCTTTGTGTTCGGTTCCCACTCGGTTCCCACACGCCAAAATTCGCGGACAAAACATCCATTTATGGTAGTATTACGCAATGTTGCTCTCTGAGAATGGTCTTGTTAGATCTGTGAGTGTTTACACTACATGCCTAGGTGCTGTTGGATTGAAGGTTTTTGATATTTTAGCCGTTATTAGGTAGAATGCCTTCCACTTTACTGCAAAACTGCATAATTCGTAGCATCGGCAAGAAATATCCTACCAAAAAATGCCTGCTTGGAACTGTCGTTGGTCCAGCAAAAATTTCAACATGTCTGTAGCAGAC
>NW_027126630.1:0-1000 GCF_037325665.1 Littorina saxatilis | reverse complement strand
AACAACAACAACAACAACAACAACAACAACAACAACAACAACAACAAAATCAGAAGTAGCTTTCAATGACTCGAGATTTGACTGCAAAAAGTGAAACTACTTTTCAAAATCCAACTCAGGATTTGATTTTTTACACCCGCTACGTTCCAGCTGAGTCCCTCACGCACGGCATATATATTGGGGGAAACAAGTCGCAAAAGGCGAAACTACAACATTTAGTCAAGCTGTCGACGTCGAACTCACAGAATGAAACTGAAACTGAACGCACTGCATGTCTTCACCAAGATCGTATACTCGTAGCATCGTCAGTCCACCGCTCGTGGGAAAGGTAGTGACATTGACAAGCCAGACTAGCTGAGCAGGATAGCACTCTTTTCTGTATCTCTGTTCTTTTTAACTTTCTGAGCTTGTTTTTAATCCAAACATATCATATCTATATGTTTTTGGAATCAGGAACCAACAAGGAATAAGATGAAATAGTTTTTAAATCAATTTCGTTAATCATAATTTTCTAATTTTTAATTTTCAGAGCTTGTTTTTAATCCAAATATAACGTATTTATATGTTTTTGGAATCAGCCATAAATGAAGAATAAGATGCAATTATTTTTTTATCGTTTTAAAAAAGAATAATTTTAATAACAATGTTCAGATTTTTAATGACCAAACTCATCAATGAATTTTTAAGCCTCCAAGCTGAAATGCAATACCAAAGTCCGGCCTTTGTCGAAGATAGCTTAACTAAAATGTCAATCAATTTGGTTAAAAAATGAGGGCGTGACAGTGCTGCCTCAACTTTCACAAAAAGCTGGATAATTATATGACGTCATCAAATACAATTATCGTAACAAAAGAAAAAAAGTGTTGTGGGGATATTATACCCAGAATATCTCATGTGAAGTTTCATAATAATCGGTGTAGTAGTTTCCTCAGAAACGCTCTACACACACACACACACACACACACACACACACACACACACACACACACACACACACACA
>NW_027126628.1:0-17728 GCF_037325665.1 Littorina saxatilis | reverse complement strand
AGAAACAGAAGAGAGAGAGAGGAGAGGGTGAGAGAGAGAGAGAGAGAGAGAGAGAGAGAGAGAGAGAGAGAGAGAGGGGGGGGGGAGGGAGGGAGAGAGACTTTTCAAAATACAACAACAATGGTGATTTGTTCAGTCGCCAATGACAGAAGAGAGAGAGAGAGAGAGAGAGAGAGAGAGAGAGAGAGAGAGAGAGAGAGAGAGAGAGAGAGTTTTCAAAATACAACAACAATGGTGATTTGTTCAGTCGCCAATGACAGAAGAGAGAGAGAGAGAGAGAGAGAGAGAGAGAGAGAGAGAGTTTGTGTGTGTGTGTGTGTGTGTGTGTGTGTGTGTTTGAGTGAGACAGAGAGAGAGTGTGTGTCGGTGTGCGTGTGTGTGTGTGTGTGTGTGTGTGTGTGTGTGTGTGTGAGAGAGAGAGAGAGAGAGAGAGAGAGAGAGAGGGAAGGTAGGGCTGTGAGACTGGTGGGGATGAGCGAAATGTTGAAACAGGAGAGTTGCACATTTACTATCTGAACACCAAAAACAGAACACTACTTCAACCAATTTCCCCCATAAACGTTACAAGAAACTTGTTTCAGAAGATCTTTGCTATTTCTGTTCTCTTCTTCTCAATCCTCCATTGTACGTGGCCATTATGGGGGTATCAAGGGGGAACAGAGCAAGTGTTGACCCAGCTTGCACCCACCCGGCGATTGGAGGGTGCAGTGTTGTCCTAGCACTCAACACACATTGGGGTGAAAGGGACAGAGGCAGGTGAGGCAGTGTGCAAATATTGTACAAGGAGGGAGAGGATCGTTTGTACCCCTGAGCCGCTCGCTCCATCCACCCGGGTTTGGTCTAAAAAAAGGAAAATTGTCATGCGGGTCATGTCATAGTATAGCTTTTTGTTGCCTTAGTCGGAGCGCATCTCTTGTCTTGTCTTGTTTGTTTTTCTAGGGTTGTATGACATGACTAAGCAATTTCGTTGACTGTTGTTTAGTACATAGTGCGCACTACCGACTTTTGGCCGACTTCTGCACACAAAATAAAATAATATTGTGGTTAAAAAATCGCTAAAACGTTGTCGCCATGTGAGCAGTTTTGAGCGTCTCAATCGACATCTCGCCTACGAAAGTCAGTTCCAAACCGGTTGAAAATCGCACATGTATGTGAACTGCACTTTTGGTACAAATGTGTCACACGCAATGTGTTGCAATACTGTTAAAGTGTACAAGATAATCCAAGGTTGATTGATCACTAATTGTACGAGAGTTAAGCCTGATATTAATTGGATAAAGTCTATTTTACAAAGGCAAAGCTGGCTGCACGAAGCTTTTGCACTGAAATTTGGGTCAAACAACTTCAAACAAACAACTACTGTATATAACATGTATACAAGAAATTAATAAAAACACGCTTAAACCAAAAAAACAAAACAAAAAACCAACTTGGCGAAGTCTTGGCGAAGTCAATTTGGGGAAGGCCGTAAAGCTGATCTTCAGCCGTTTCATTCTGTTGTTCTGTTCTGGCCAGCTGTCGAACGGATCAGGAAGGCTTCCGTTACAAATCGAACGCATGTCTCCGAGTGTGTACAGCCATAGGTAGCAGCGACACAAGCTGTTACACGAGTTTGCGGTGCAGCCATCATCACACGGAGCAAGATGTCACATTGTCAACATCACTGGATTGCTGTTTTTGAAGCATACAGCTTGTCGTTTCTACTAATTGGAGAGGTTCCACACTTCCACATGCTGGTTACTGGTTGTGTCTTGCACGTCCCTTCAACCGATATGGTTAATGCTTCTTCCTCGTGTATGAAGCGTGTACGAAACCAGAGTTTAAACACGCCAAGAAATGTGGTAACGATTGTAAATACACTGGGGATTAAGAACAGGGGCAAATGATTTTTTTATTTTTTTTATTTTTTTATTTTTTGACTGTCTAAAAACAATGATCAGGGAAGCACACCCATTTATTTATTAAGGAGATTTCTATAGCGCATAACTAAAAGCACTATGAATATTAGCGGAAAGGCCGTCGTGAATGACGTATATACTCGGCAATGCCTTCGTACTCTAGGGGGCGGTGCCCATCTACTCTCCCTCCCTGCCTTCACTTCCCATTCGTCAGGTGCCCGTGTCGTTATTTGTTATAGCGCAAATCCCGCCTAATTGTACCCCCCTTTTTAGAACAATCCAGTCAGCAGAACAGGGAACAGCATCGTTTACAGTGTCTGCCCGATTAGGGGGTGGGGGGGGGTGTCTTTGGTTGCCTAGCTACACTAAAGCCCCAGATGTCGTGTGGTCAATACTGGGACGGCTTGCATTGCGCATTACGTCAGTGGGACAGAATTTGTCATTGTGACTGGAATGATTGAGTTTTGTTAAATTGATTGAATGGTTGTTTTTTGTTTGTTTGTTGTAATAATGTAATGTAAAGATTGTTTTCTACTAAATTGTAGCCATGGTTTCTAAATATGTGTAGACCTACTACGAATCGAGAAGCAAACGTACCGACGACGTCGCAGGCGCATAGGCACATGAGCACACACGCCCAAATACTGGTACTGCTGAATACTCACGACACCCTCGAATACCAGACATACACAGACAGAGAGACACCAACCTCTACCCTTCATCCCACCCCCTTTCCAAACTCACCCCACACGCATACCTCTAACAACAACCACGTGAAGAGGGTAAACAGAAACTGGAGCACGTTGACCTAGAAAAGCCAGGCGAGAGAAGGGTTGACCTAGAAAGGGAAACCATAAAACGATGGCCCGAAGCGGCGGTCAAAATGTTTGAGCGGAACCATGGCCTGTTTAGGGTCACAGAAAGACAATTAATCGACTATAAATCACTGGTAAAGTGTAACTTTTCTTTGATGGTGTCAGGATTTATAGTCTTTTCAACACGCCTTTACATGACCTTATTCAGGAGTGCGTTAAAACTGTCTCTCCCCGTTCGAGGCGCTTTGTGTGTCTGTATGTGCCTGTCTGTCTGTCTGTCTGTCTGTCTGTCTGTCTGTCTGTCTGTCTGTCTGTCTCTCTCTCTCTCTCTCTCTCTCTCTCTCTCTCTCTCTCTCTCTCTCTCTCTCTCTCTCTCTGTTGGACTATGTGTGTAGTATTGTCTTCCTGTTTGTCCGTCCGTCCGTCCGTCCGTCCGTTTATTCAGGTGTCCATCTCAAGTGTCAGTGGCATAACAAAAATCAAAGTACAAACGCCAAAAGATAAACAGGAAAAAAAATTAACGAAGATTTAAAAAAAAAGATTAAGACACGCAAATATGTATTGGTGTGCGCACGTCTCATCAACAATGTCTTTGTTGTGGCAATATGACGTGTGTCGGGTTTTCAGGACAGATATTGAATAACATTTTTGTTGCGGATAAAAGCCGTGTTGTACACACCTGCGGTGTGATAATCATGATAAATAAGATAGGTCTGGTTATTTTTACATCAGTCTAATGGGATGTTTGTGTATTTTATCACATGAGTGTCACAGTGGGGGCTTGTTTTTGCTGTGACTCATCAGTACTTGAGACAGGTGTAAGTGAATATGGGTGAATAAGTGAACATAGGGGTAAGTGAATATGGGTGAATAAGTGAACATAGGGGTAAGTGAATATGGGTGAATAAGTGAACATAGGGGTAAGTGAATATGGGTGAATAAGTGAACATAGGGGTGAGTGAATATGGGTGAATAAGTGAACATAGGGGTAAGTGAATATGGGTGAATAAGTGAACATAGGGGTAAGTGAATATGGGTGAATAAGTGAACATAGGGGTGAGTGAATATGGGTGAATAAGTGAACATAGGGGTAAGTGAATATGGGTGAATAAGTGAACATAGGGGTAAGTGAATATGGGTGAATAAGTGAACATAGGGGTAAGTGAATATGGGTGAATAAGTGAACATAGGGGTAAGTGAATATGGGTGAATAAGTGAACATAGGGGTAAGTGAATATGGGTGAATAAGTGAACATAGGGGTAAGTGAATATGGGTGAATAAGTGAACATAGGGGTAAGTGAATATGGGTGAATAAGTGAACATAGGGGTAAGTGAATATGGGTGCACACAGACAGACTGACAAAAAGACGTGATAATGGAAACACGCTTGCACGCACACGCACACAAGCGTGCGTACACACATGCGCCCACACACGCATACACAAACATTCAAATATCCGCTCGAACACGCACGTACACAGTCACCCACTTACACACAAACCGACGTGCGCAATCTCTCTCTCTCTCTCTCTCTCTCTCTCTCTCTCTCTCTCTCTCTCTCTCTCTCTCTTTCACACACACGCACGCACGTACATCCACACGCACGCACGCACCTACCCTGCCACCCACCCACACACACACACACACATTCACACACACACACACACACTCACACACACACACACTCACACACACACACACACACACACACACACACACACACACACACACACACACTTCTAATTTAATTCCCCTCCCTGTGTGTGCAATTATTTCAAAGACATTCTTCATTTTACGATGTAAACACTACACTAAAACTTAAACCCCGGAAACGAAATGTGACTCCAATTGAGCAGGTGAAAATACTTAGAAACAGCAAAGCGCTTTGTCAGGTATTAACCTTAAGTACTACTATGAGAGCAGATACCCGGTACGATGACAGGTGAAGAGGGTGAATTGTACCCCGCTGTGGCGGTACCCGAAACAGTATATATCCGGGTGGCCTGGTAATCTGCTACTTAGGTGGCTCTTTACGGGTGTCAGACCATGTGGCCTAAACGTCCCGTGAGTCACTAAAGCAACACCTCGTTAATTTATCGGGTCGAGAAGAGAGACAGAGAGAGACAGTCAGAGAGAGAGAGAAATGCAAACTCCAGCACAGAGAGACCTGTTCCTCTCTTTTCAGACGTAGAAATTTGGGAATCAGAACTATGCTGTGCCCTTTCAATAATAACAAATAGCTATGTTATATGAAGTCTTATATCGCGCGCGTTTCTCCAGACTCTGACTCAAGGCGCAGGGATCTATTTATGCCGTGTGAGATGGAATTTTTGACACAATACATCACGCATTCACATCGACCAGCAGATCGCAGCCATTTCGGCGCATATCCTACTTTTCACGGCCTAAATAGCTGGTACGTATATGCCCCTCTCCTATTGCAATTGCGTCTCTCGAATCTGGTGTTTAAAGACAGCATTAGTTTTTAAAGAAAGAGCGTATTGTCTAACAATTTTATACCGTACTTGAAGACAGGTACTTTCGTTAGAAGCAGCTTTTATTGTGGGGCATGAATTTGACGGTAGGTTTACGTTCAGTCGAGACGCCAACCGGTAGCCGTTTGTGTTTGCTTTTATGGGCCCTCGTTTTTTGCGTCTGAAAATATGTTTCTTGTGGGTTAGTTTTAGGTCTGCGAACTGGAAGTGCTTGGGCTAGATGGCAAACAAGGCTTTAAAATTCAACACAAGTTCAAAAAAACAAACACACGGTTTTGTTAGTTTTGGATGTTAAGAGACGTTAACAGACGTTTGTCGCGAAGAAAGGATTTGATTAGGATTTTGGAAGTTGACGATCGAAAATTGTCATTCGATGGCATTATGATGGCTTTTCTGGTTTATCTTCCTTAGTTTTAGGTCTCACAACCCAATGTATTCTGACATAAATTTGTTTGAAATTATCAATTGTCAGAGGACACCGACTATTGATTTGAAGAAACTTGGAGCAATGCATAGACTCGCGAAATGAGAGACCATAGTACAAGACCGAGTTCGTGCAGCCATGCAAAAATGATGTTCTTTGAACTGGCCTTTACGTCTAGAATCAGAGCCTTGACTTTTAATATTAGCGCAACGATTCTGTGCTCCCTAACCCATGGCGTAAACTTTCTTGTAAAGGTTGCGAGAAACGGCGTGCTTCCTTTCCAGACCTTTCAAGAAAAGGACCGCATAGTTCTGCTGGTCCAATGCCAGACGACACCCCCTGTTTACATCGGCCATTGCGCATTTAACGGCCTAATATATTCTTCTCGCTGCGCATGGAACATATCGATTACCATGCAAAAAAACGAACTGAAATTTGCTATGGCTTTTTTTCTCTTTTGATTTGCTAGTCCTGTGCCAGAAAAGGGTATTGATGTTATGGGTATAGAATGACCTTCTCATTGTCCGCTTTTGATCATTGTGCTGTCAACGCAATTACACGTTCTTACGTTGCTTATTTCCTTGTAGGGGATCGTTTGAGGCGAACACTCTCTCACCCTCACAGGTGGGGGTTAAACGTCTTACAATAAACCACAGGCCTGTTCATGTTACTGTGACACATAAACACTTAAATACATTTTGAAAATCGCTTTTACGAGGAGGGAGATTTGAGAGTCGTAACTATTGTCTCACCGCGGAACCCCTGATCCCCCACAATCTGACTTATAACTCCTCAAATCCCCCTGTAGAGTATTTAGCTGTGCTCACTGGAGCGAGGAAACAGTTGGATTCAATGAAACGGAACCGCAGAGTTATAGTCCAGTGAGCAAGATGTATAGACTTAAGCCCTGACGAACATTAAGCCCCTTAATTTTCGTTCGTATAGACTACAGAGCCGCCGAGGTGTCTGAGACTACTGGCTTTGTTTTATGAGGCGCGGGGGGATTGGACCGTTAGTCGGTCATCCGATGTCTGTGGGGTGTGATAAGTATTGGCCACTAATGCAGCTAAGCTGTGGATGACACGCAATCAGACTGTCTGGTTTTTGGAAAAAGCTTGATTGAATCTCTCTCTCTCTCTCTCTCTCTCTCTCTCTCTCTCTCTCTCTCTCTCTCTCTCTCTCTCTCTCTCTCTCTCTCTCTCTCTCTCTCTCTCTCTCTCTCTCTCTAACGTGTAATGTATGTTTTAATCTGTAGTGTTGTGCGATTATTATGTTGTACCTTTTTTGCACCTGATGAGTTAAATTATTTGCAACGTTAACCATTTGTTCACACTCCTTCATAAGGGGCTATGGCCTATTGAATAAATTATCTGCGTCTGCGTCTCTCTCTCTCTCTCTCTCTCTCTCTCTCTCTCTCTCTCTCTCTCTCTCTCTCTCTCTCTCTCTCTCTCTCTCTCTCTCTCTCTCTCTCTCTCTCTGTAGAAGCTTTTCTTCATTGAGTCTTGAAGCCGTGCGCCACTTTTGTTGTTTCAACGGTATAATAGACACATTCATATAGTGACTATTAGTCCCCTTCAGTTTTAATTCGGATTGCATTAGAATAGATTATGACAGGAAGAAACGAATGTTTGGGTTTCCGCCATCGAGCACGGAGCTTGAGCGCTTTTGTGAACAAGAAACAATTGACAAGTGGCTCTATCAAATCTCCCCCCTTTCCCCGTCGCGATATAACCTTCGTGGTTGAAAACGACGTTAAACACCAAATAAAGAAAGAAAGAAAGGAGCTTGAGCGTCACATGTGTTAATTGTTCCCTAATGGACCGTCTGGGATTTGCTGATTTCCTGGAAGTTTCACAACAATTTTCCATGTGTCTTGTTTTCAGTTTTCTAGACCAATTATCAATGGGTGTTTATATGTAATGTGTGTGTTATTTATTCTCACCAGTGGTTTCCTCTGCCCTGTGATTACATGCAGCATTGGAGGTTTACCAAGGTTGGTTGGTCATCTTGCATGGTCGGCCTGGTTTGACTCGTTGTCTTGCTGTTGTGACAACATTTTGCAGACGTTGTGGCATGGTTTTGATATCCCATTTAGATGTTTGTGCTGAAAAGTGTCACCCCCGCATGGTCTTTTTGTTCCATAGACCTGTAGCTGGATATGTGTAGAACACGTTTGGTGCTCTGTGTGTTTCACAAGGCTGCAGTCTACGTCTTGGTCAGCCAGGATTGATTTTTTTTCTCCTTCCAAATCTCGTTGCTCGGGGGTCATTGTGGCCCAGACAGAACGTTTGTGTGGTGTTTTTTTTTTTTTGGTGTTCTTTGCATTGCATGGTGATTTTGTGTAGAAATGTGTGAGTTGGGTTATTAGAAATGCAATTATTGATGTTGTGTTTGAAGTGGTCTAGCTGTGTTTGAAGTGGTCTAGCTGTGTTTCCCGTGTGTTTAGTTTTTCGTCTTGCGATGTATGAAGCATCCACTATTTTGTTTTATCTTCCCACTTCCCCCCAACCCACCCACCCACCCGTACTCATTTTACTGCTTTTTTGACTTTTATATATACCCCCCGCGGATTAGGGGGAAGAATTTACCCGATGCTCCCCAGCATGTCGTAAGAGGCGACTAACGGATTCTGTTTCTCCTTTTACCCTTGTTAAGTGTTTCTTGTATAGAATATAGTCAATTTTTGTAAAGATTTTAGTCAAGCAGTATGTAAGAAATGTTAAGTCCTTTGTACTGGAAACTTGCATTCTCCCAGTAAGGTAATATATTGTACTACGTTGCAAGCCCCTGGAGCAAATTTTTGATTAGTGCTTTTGTGAACAAGAAACAATTGACAAGTGGCTCTATCCCATCTCCCCCCTTTCCCCGTCGCGATATAACCTTCGTGGTTGAAAACGACGTTAAACACCAAATAAAGAAAGAAAGGAAGACTTTTATATTTTTTTTTTCAAAAACAAGTTTACCCTTTGTCTCTGTCTCTCTCTCGTTCTGTCTATCACTATCTCTGTCTGTTTACCTGTCTGTCTAGTGCAGTTTTGCAATTTTCTGTTTAGCATAACTTAGAGACAGACGGACAGACAGATAGACAGACAGGTAAACAGACAGAGACAGTGATGGACAGAACGAGAGAGGCAGACAGGGACAGAGAGACAGACAGACAGACAGAGACAAACAGATGGCACTGAAAAAAGTGCCCCCCAAAAAGACCGTGCATCCTTGCACTCATTATTTACTGCTCGTAGAAAGTAGTGCCTGCTAGATGTCCACAATTTTGAAATCATTGTGAAAGCGAAAGCATGTCGCGAGCAGACGTGTGTGACCTGTGTACGGGGGCAGACACGTATTGAGGGCATTGCCTCCCCTGCATAGTAGTTCGTCTGCCAATGATGTTTCCCGTAGCACGGGAAGACTAGTGATTCACGTTTTCTGATCTGCAAAGGCACAGTCCTTCCTGTGTGAATAATTGGAACCACAACCTCATATTTATCTAGGCTTCTACGATATAATAAGACCCTCCCTCCACTTAGTCACATTCTAAAAATCAATCGAAGTGCTTCCAGTTAAGAGTTTGATTTTTGGTTTAAAGTTTGCTGATTACCACCAGTGTCAACCGACGATGCTGGGGAACAACTCTGTCGGGTTTGTATGGAGACACGCCCCTCTCCAGTCACTGGCCTATGATGTCACGTGGAAAACTTGCCTCAATGTTTCAAAGAGAAACAACTCTTTTAAAACCCACACAAACCCGACGGAGGTTTTCGTCTATTATCAAATTACTTCAGAAAAAAATCTCCATGCTGTCTGGAGAGCTGCTAGGCAATTGTGGTTTGGTATGTGTCAAACTGGAGGAATCGCGAAGTAGAAGCCTAGACAGATATGAGACGGCGATTTGAGTCGTTCACGCGGCCCGGCCGGGTCATACCTAAGACTTTAAAATTGGCAATCTAGTGGCTGCTCCGCCTGGCATTATGGGGTTAGTGCTAGGACTGGTTGGTCCGGTGTCAGAATAATGTGACTGGGTGAGACATGAAGCCTGTGCTGCGACTTCTGTCTTGTGTGTGGCGCACGTTACATGTCAAAGCAGCACCGCCCTGATATGGCCCTTCGTGGTCGGCTGGGCGTTAAGCAAACAAACAAACAAAAGTCGTTCACGCGGGAAGAGACTGTGTCTTATATTTTGTGGTTTGTTTCCCTTGCATTCGTTGTCAGTTTACTGAGGACTTTTTCACCCGGTGGTCACTGTTTACTGTTGCAGGTTGATTGAATGAACCAGTGTGTGATGCCTGTTTGGTGTTGTTGGTGTTGTTACTGCGTTGTTGTAACGTCTGTTTGTAGGATTACTCACTGTATGTTAACATTTGATACTTGTTACGTTTGGATTTTAATGACAGCATTGGCACCGAACTGTGATGAGCAAAAAAAAAATAATGTATAAGAGATGGAATTGATGTATCGGATCTGTCGGAATAACTGTGGTGGCGGATGTGACGTGACATAATAGTTTGTTGATGGGCAGGAAGAGTCTTCTTGGGGTACAGAAAGTAACAATGACGCTGAACTTTTTACATTTAGTCAAGTTTTGACTAAATGTTTTAACGTAGAGGGGGGAATCGAGACGAGGGTCGTGGTGTATGTGTGTGTGTGTGTGTGTGTATGTGTGTCTGTCTGTCTGTCTGTGTGTGTGTGTGTGTGTGTGTGTGTGTGTGTAGAGCGATTCAGACTAAACTACTGGACCGATCTTTATGAAATTTGACATGAGAGTTCCTGGGTATGATATCCTCAGACGTTTTTTTCATTTTTTTGATAAATGTCTTTGATGACGTCATATCCGGCTTTTCGTGAAAGTTGAGGCGGCACTGTCACGCCCTCATTTTTCAACCAAACTGGTTGAAATTTTGGTCGGGTAATGTTCGACAAAGCCCGGACTTCAGTATTGCATTTCAGCGTGGTGGCTTAAAATTTAATTAATGACTTTGGTCATTAAAAATCTGAAAGTTGTAAAAAAAAACAAAATTGTATAAAACGATCCAAATTTACGTTTATCTTATTCTCCATCATTTGCTGATTCCAAAAACATATAAATATGTTATATTCGGATTAAAAACAAGCTCTGAAAATTAAATATATAAAAATTATTATCAAAATTAAATTTTCCAAATCAATTTAAAAACACTTTCATCTTATTCCTTGTCGGTTCCTGATTCCAAAAACGTATACATATGATATGTTTGGATTAAAAACACGCTCAGAAAGTTAAAACGAAGAGAGGTACAGAAAAGCGTGCTATCCTTCCCAGAGCAACTACTACCCCGCTCTTCTTGTCAATTTCACTGCCTATGCCGTGAGCGGTGGACTGCGAGTATACACCATAATACGGTCTTGCTGCGTTGCATTGCGTTCAGTTTAATTCTGTGAGTTCGACAGCTACTTGACTAAATGTTGTATTTTCGCCTTACGCGACTTGTTTTTTAATACTTTTGGCTGTAGGGTCTCTTTGTGTGTGCCGTAAAGAAAAGTCGCAATCTTATTTGTTTTCTAAGATAATTCGTAAAATAATATGCTTGTACTAAGTAATAGTATAGTTTTGGGGAAGCAGATGTTCCCGTGTTATTTTGTTCATGGCATGAGAATATGGTTCATTATAACTATCATATCCTTGAGGAATCTTTGAATTGTGGATGTTCCTTAGTGAACGTGTGACTTTTTATGAAACCGGTGTGGTAGTGTTATGTACCTTTGCACAGATAAATTGGTTTATGTGATTATATCGCATGATTGAGGAATCTCTTTGTTGATGTCCGTGACTAATCGGTTGTGGTTGCTACGGTTACAGGCGGGGCTGCGGATGGTGGAACTGTTTGAGGACCTCCGGGATGGACACAACCTCATCTCTCTGCTCGAGGTCCTCGCACACGACATACTGGTCAGTTTCTGTGTAACCTCCATCTGTACCCCCAAACACTCACACACATACATACACAGACACCACACGACATACTGGTCAGTCTCTGTGTCACCTCCATCTGTAACCCCAAACACTCACACACATACATACACAGACACCACACGACATACTGGTCAGTCTCTGTGTCACCTCCATATGTACCCCCAAACACTCGCACACATACATACACAGACACCACACGACATACTGGTCAGGTTCTGTGTCACCTCCATCTGTAACCCCAAACACTCGCACACATGCATACACAGACACCATACGACATACTGGTCAGGTTCTGTGTCACCTCCATCTGTAACCCCAAACACTCGCACACATACATACACAGACACCACACGACATACTGGTCAGGTTCTGTGTCACCTCCATCTGTAACCCCAAACACTCACACACATGCATACACAGACACCACACGACATACTGGTCAGGTTCTGTGTCACCTCCATCTGTAACCCCAAAGACTCGCACACATACATACACAGACACCACACGACATACTGGTCAGGTTCTGTGTCACCTCCATCTGTAACCCCAAAGACTCGCACACATACATACACAGACACCATACGACATACTGGTCAGGTTCTGTGTCACCTCCATCTGTAACCCCAACACTCACACACATACATACACAGACACCACACGACATACTGGTCAGTCTCTGTGTCACCTCCATCTGTAACCCCAACACTCACACACATACATACACAGACACCACACGACATACTGGTCAGGTTCTGTGTCACCTCCATCTGTAGCCATAACACTCACACACATACATACACAGACACCACACGACATACTGGTCAGGTTCTGTGTCACCTCCATCTGTAACCCCAAACACTCATACACATACATACACAGACACCACACGACATACTGGTCAGGTTCTGTGTCACCTCCATCTGTAGCCATAACACTCACACACATACATGTACAGACGACACACTGATGCACACGCTTGCACACACGGACATCACATGCAAGCCATGAAGCCACTGTCCTCTCTGTCTGTCTGTCCTCTCTGTCTGTCTCTCTGTCTGTCTGTCTCTCTGTCTCAACCCCCGCCCACCCCTCCCCCCCCCCCCCACACACACACTTTTGCTACATAATGTTGATGCATGTTTTAAATACTTCACACCTGGTGATTTGCTGACATGTGATTGATGTTGCAGCCGAGAGAGCGAGGCCACATGAGGTTCCACAAGATACAAAACGTACAGATCGCCCTGGACTTCCTCAGACTAAAAGGGGTAGGTCGGGCTGTGCTGCTGGCTGCTATTGGCTCACGTTCTGTCTGTCGTTGCGTGGACATTCTTTCTGATCTAACATTTCTCATGAAAAAAAGGAGTGTTTTATGCCCACACGGCAAAACCATTCGCAGCATGTAAGAGGGGGCGAATCCCCGGCTGTGTATTTTTCATTCGTCCGTTACCACAGCTGAAGCATGTAATCTGTAAGCAAATGCCAGTATGTTTAAGCGTTTATGTGGTTTGTTTTTGTTTTCGTGTTTTTCTGTGTGTGTGTGTGTGTGTGTGTGTGTGTGTGTGTGTGTGTGTGTGTGTGTGTGTGTGTGTGTGTGTGTGTGTGTGTGTGTTGCTAATTTCCTTCTTCTCTTTGTTTTATTTCTTTATTTTGTCCGTTCTTTCTTTCTTTATTCTGTCTTCTCTTTCTGATATGTATATAATTAAACGGATACGCCGATGTACATGCAGACCAAGAGATCAAGGGATAGGCTGCTGTTGCAAGGGAGGAAACTCACATCAGTCATTGTTAACGACAGCCGTGAAGATGCGCTTTGCATGGAGTTCCTTACCTCTATTCAACAATGGCTTTGTCCACAATAACTGAAAGAATACAATACCACGCATTAACTCCAAAGCTGACAAGGCTTTCTGGCCCTTAGAATTTTAAAATGATAGTTTTGTTTTAAGACCTAAAGTCCGAGAAACGTTGGTCTGAAAAGTCCGAGAAACGTTGGTCTGAAAAGAGAGAGGGGGAGGTCTTCATTCAAAATGAAGGTATAAGTATAACACTATGGAGAAAAAAACGTTTGAAAAAATGAGACCTTATATTAGAGGGTTTCTTCTGCATCTTCTTCTTTTTCGTTCATGTGCTGAAACTCCCATGTACACTCGTGTTTTTTTGTATTGGCCATTCATTTTACCCCGCCATTTTGGATGGTCTTACTTACTCTACAGGTTCCACTGGACTGATACATGGTTTGAATAAAAGTCTGTGTCGCTTTGTGACAGATACGATTGGTCAACATCCGCTCTGACGAGATCGTGGACGGGAACCCCAAGCTAACCCTAGGTCTCGTCTGGACCATCATCCTGCACTTCCAGGTGGGACGGCGTGGCCGCTTGTTTGTTTGTCTGATTTGGATGTCCGTTTGTTTGTGTCAGAGCAAGCGCGTGTGTTTGTCTGATTGTTCGTCAGTGTGTGTGTCTTGCAGTATGTGAGCGTTTACAGTTTGCCTGTCCGTATGTGTGTCCGTCAGTCTGTCCGTCTGTCTGTCTGTCTGTCTGTCTGTCTGTCTGTCTGTCTTTCCGTCAGTCTTTGTTATCTGTCAATCGTCTGGCTGTGCGTTTTGTGAGCTTGTTGTTAGTTTCAAATCAATTCTGTCTGTCTGTCTGTCTGTCTGTCTGTCTGTCTATCTGTCTGTCTGTCTGTCTGTCTGTCTGTCTGTCAATCGTCTGGCTGTGCGTTTTGTGAGCTTGTTGTTAGTTTCAAATCAAACGTGTCTGTCTGTCTGTCTGTCTGTCTGTCTGTCTGTCTGTCTGTCTGTCTGTCTGTCTTCGTTGTCTGACGATGCTTTTTGTGAGCTTGTTTGTTTTAAAACATACGTGTCTCTATGTTTTGTCAGGTGCGCTTTTTTTGTTGCTTTCCTGTGTATAGTGTCTGTGTCTTTTTTCTACGCATCCATTGAGTATTATGTCTGTCCGTCATTCTTTCTACCCTTTGAGTTTATGTACATGTGTCTTTCGCGTGGGAAGGTTGTGGGCGGCTGATTGGTTTGTAGTGTTTGTCTATTTATGTAAATATCCACTTTGCATGCACACCAGTAAGAAATTGATTTTACAAAACAAAATGAAAAGGCAGATTTGTCCTTAGAGAGAGAGTGGGGAGTGAGGGTGCGTGTGGCTGAGGGGGGGGGGCCGGAGGGAGGGGGGGGGGGGGGAACTTCTGCTCACTATCCCCATAGCCGGTCAGAGAGCATCCAAGCCGTCGATTGTTGGTATTTGTCTGAGTGGAGGGATGGTCTTATCCTTTTAAAATAATGTATTTCGTTGCACATCGGACGTTTTGCAGAATGGATGGTTGGCGTAAGGAGGAGGGTATGGAAGCTGAATAGCCCTGTGGCCCAAGTTGCCAGGGGATATGGCATTTCTCGCTCTATGCGCTTCCCCCATCTATGTGACACGACTGTTTGAATCCAAACTGTTTGACATGCATGTTATTTAGAAAATGCCGGTTTGTTTCCTGTAGGATTGTCTCTGCGGGCTGTCACGTTTCTTGGCAGTAAGCTGTTTGGAATGTGTGTTTCGCATAACCATATCAGTTGAAAGGACTTTGAAAATCCAACTTTGAAAGTACGAAAGCTCCTGATACCTAGTTTTTTTTAAAAGTCTGTTGAATTCTCGTGTGGTTTCTTTCCAAATTACCTTTTTAATAACAGACAGGAGACTATACCTTCAGTTCTTGGCGATCCTTCATTTTAGTATCTTTGCTGCAAAAGTTGGGAAACTGTGCCTTGCGTGTTCAATAAATTCTCTGGAGGCTCATCGCATTCCAAAGATGTTTTACGAGTCTTCATTATACGTGTATATAGCATCTGATGTCTTTTGTGTGGTGAAACAGGCTCCCTAGAAATCCAGGTGTAAGAAGTATGTGAGATTCTTACCGTAGTGTCCGATGTCTAGTGTATGGCGAAACAGCTGTGGGACAGAAGGGGGATTCTCACCTGATACGGTTGACCCCCTGCCAGTCAGTTGTGTGGGACGGTGCCAGGGATAACTCAGTGCCCCGTTGATCTTTCCCCTCCATCACTCAGCGAGGGGATACAAAGAGAAATATCAACAGCGCAACTCATCCGTCGTCGCGTGAGAGTTCTGGAGGTTTTCTCTCTGTGATGATTGTTTTGGTGTGCTGCCTTCGCACTTTCTGTTAGTGGCACGTGTCAGCCGTCTCTGACACAAGGTCGATGCTATGAGTAATCTTTTCTTGTTGGTGGTCCTTCGCACAAACTGTGTTTACTGATCTCCCGTCTCCTTTCTGTTTTCTTTTATCTTTTATCTTTTACCTGTCCGTTCGTAGGCCTTACTTTTCCCTCTCCTCCTCCCCCCTCCCCCCTTCCCCCCCTTCTCTTCCTTAAAAATAGAGGTGAATATAAATTATTACGCTCCCTTCATCTTTCGCCAGGTGTGTCGTCACTCTTCTGGCGGCGTTTATTTTTCTCTCTGTTCTTTCTCCTTTTTTTCTCTCTGTAATTTTTGCCGTCCTTCTTTCATTTCGCTACTCTCTTTGTGCCCCCCTCCCCCCTATCCCTTCCCCGCTGCCGTGTTGTTACCGTTTCGCCCTATTACTCATCCTTCTTGTAGGATCGCAGCAGCAAAACGATAACGGATGCTTGCTGGTGTGAGCAGCAACAAACCATAAGCAAAACCTCTGTTGTATATGTCTGTACCTCTACTTTGACCCAGTGTTTAAAGCTTGCTTACCTAATTAGCGTAGGATTAGAATGGTTTGTAATTACCATTTCGTTAATGATTCACGTGCTATTAAGGGCAAAACAGTGCTGCTTTATGTTGATTACTTTGCGACTGAGTCTGCGGAACAGAAGTAGAGACAAACTGATGTCTCGTGTTGATGACGTGTTTAGTGGAACAGAAGTAGAGACAAACTTATGTCTCGTGTTGATGACGTGTTTAGTGGAACAGAAGTAGAGACAAACTTATGTCTCGTGTTGATGACGTGTTTAGTGGAACAGAAGTAGAGACAAACTGATGTCTCGTGTTGATGACGTGTTTAGTGGAACAGAAGTAGAGACAAACTTATGTCTCGTGTTGATGACGTGTTTAGTGGAACAGAAGTAGAGACAAACTTATGTCTCGTGTTGATGACGTGTTTAGTGGAACAGAAGTAGAGACAAACTTATGTCTCGTGTTGATGACGTGTTTAGTGGAACAGAAGTAGAGACAAACTTATGTCTCGTGTTGATGACGTGTTTAGTGGAACAGAAGTAGAGACAAACTTATGTCTCGTGTTGATGACGTGTTTAGTGGAACAGAAGTAGAGACAAACTTATGTCTCGTGTTGATGACGTGTTTAGTGGTACTTTGCAGAAACAATAGCTTCGAAAATAGTGGCACTCGTGCAGCGCCGTAACAGTGTTGTTTGTCGAAACACCTGCCTTCGAATCCTCCTGTCTGCATGGTTGTGCATTTGTGTGGTGGACACGACTTGGTCCACATTCTGTGTCACGGTCACGATCACCGGACAAGAGATCGAGAGCATGCAACTTAGATGAGTATTTCCTGGCCAATGCAAAACAGTAACAGTTTGATCGGTCGATATATCTTTCTCTGAGTCTGAGAAAATGTAAGCTTTACGCCCTCACGACGAAGCCATCAGGGGCATGTGAGACGGGAAAGTCCGGCTTTGTATAAAAATAAAATAAATTTAAATGAGGGGGGGGGGGGGGACTCTAAGTTCGCTGAGTGTATCCACCAATTCTGTATCTATATGCTAAATATTGAAAGGACGGAACAGTCGGCAACAGTCATCATTATTTTGTAGAATTGTATGGTGAATACGAGAATGACCAAAAAATCGACAGACTTGGCAGAATCAGCAGGCAAGACGCGGTTCACCTGGGTGTTACCTGGCTTACTGTTCCTTCTCTCGAGTGCACCGTGCACGACTGCAACCGGAGAATGCCAAACCCGGGGAGGGAAGGAGAAACGGGAGGGGGGGAGAGGAGAAAGGGAAGGGGGGAGAGGGGAGGGGTCACTCGGTAAGAAGGATGTGTGGGAGGAACCCAGAACAAATGCTGCACCTCGAGAAGAACGTTACACAGTGGAATCCCAACCAACCTAAAAATGATTCAGGGATGGAGGGGAGGGGGGGG
>NW_027126627.1:0-47419 GCF_037325665.1 Littorina saxatilis | reverse complement strand
TGTGTCTCGTCAGCCAAAATTGAGGTCAGTCGGTCAGTCAGTCGTCTCTGGCAAACTGATTCAATGGTCTCTTGTTTCCTGCCTACAACAGATCCAGCCTTCTTGACTAGCTTTTCTAGCCTGTCACTATCCTGTTTACTAAGGTTACTCCCCCAGCACACACATGCATATGTCAACACGCTAACACTGTGGACAGATAGAACATCTGCAGGATGTCATTACGAACAGAGAACGATCTAAGCTTCCTTAGACAGTACTCGCTCGCACGCACACCCTGACGCGCGTGGTTGCTCTGTCAGTAGCTTTATTTTTACGATCTGACCATGTCCAACATATTGGAATGGAAAATGCACTGAAGTAACTATGTTTAGATTCTACGGAATAGGGCCTGGAAGAAACATTGAGAATAATCAACTTGACTTTGCGGTCTTCACTTTTTATTTTAGTTTTGTTTTTAATAAATGAATAAATAAATGAATTAATTAATTAACTTATTTATTCATTTTTATTTTCATTTATAAAAAAAAAAAAAATAAACGTCTCACGTACAGTGGCGGTTCCCGATTGTTAGTCAAGCGACCGGAACAGGAAGGGGTTAAAGGGGACTCCCCTACTGTCAGAAACAATCATGGAGGGATAAGCTGCTGGCCGCAGTGGTCGATTAGAGTCCCAGCTGACTTTGTTACAACACTTTCTCTGAAGGTATGACATCTCTAGCATTAAGTGTTTCATTGTCTAAGTGGTGCTAGTAAACCCCTATCGTAATTATTTGTCAGGGTTAAGATTATGTCTTTCATTCCCGTTTTGCTTTCTGTCGCGGTTCGCAACTGGGGTTAACCCGCTCTGTATTTCACTGAAGTTCTTTGTCCACAAAAGATCTAGAAAGACGCTGCACACTCGTTCTTTAGACGTTAGTAACGTTTATTCGTGTCTGGCTGCTCTGCGTTAAGTTATAAAACAAAGGGTATAAAAACAAAAGCAGTTAATTAAAACAAAGCTAATTAATTAGTTAAGGCAGAATTATTCAGTTCGGAAATTTCACAATCTAAAAACGCAGCAAGTGTATGTGACTGGTCGATATATATATATATATATATATATATATATATATATATATATATATATATAGATGTCGTCTGCCTTCTTTATCGATCCGCTCTATGTACAGGCGCCAGCATGTAAAGTGTTTTTTATCTGGTAGGCCACGGTGGCTGTCGTCTCTCTCTCTCTCTCTCTCTCTCTCTCTCTCTCTCTCTCTCTCTCTCTCTCTCTCTCTCTCCACCCTCTCTCTCTCTCTCTCTCTCTCTCTCTCTCTCTCTCTCTCTCTCTCTCTCTCTCTCTCTCTCTCTCTCTCTCGTGTTATGTACAAACTCTGTGACTTGATAGGCATACAGACACCAAGACTGTTACCAAATCGCATTCGATTCGCGCTTGATAACAACGACGGAAATACAGACCAAGTGTTGGACTGAAGAAATAACATGGTTATCCATGATATTATCCAATGTACATATCGCGATCGTTTCGACCCCCCCCCCCCCCCCCCCTCCCCAATCTGTGTACGGGCCGATGGCTTCACAGTAAACCATTTCTCTCTCTCTCTCTCTCTCTCTCTCTCTCTCTCTCTCTCTCTCTCTCTCTCTCTCTCTCTCTCTCTCTCTCTCTCTCTCTCTCTCTCTCTCTTTTGTAATTGTTTTACGTATGTATATATATATATATATATATATCTATGTATTCAAGATTAGAATAGTCCCTCTCTGGGCGAGGGCTGGTTGAAAAGAAGCTCGTTTATATTGCTTATGCCACAACCCTCGTAAAATAAAATTTGATTTGATTTGATTTGATTTGATCTCTGTTGTTATTGTTGTAGTTATCACATGCATGCACTTATCTCTAAATTCATACCACATTTTGGACATTTTGGACTGTTTCTCTCTTAATCTCACACAATCTTATACCTTCATTCTTTAAATATACAATGTTGCCTGCCTGATAGTTATTGTTCCAGGTTCAATCAGTAGCTATGGTCTTTGTGCCAGCTTTAAGCAATAGCGAAATGGGCGGAGCTTAGGTTTGTTCCAGCTCTGACGCGATTCGCAAAACGAACAAAATAAGTCCCGTAAAGATGAAATATGTACTCGTGCTGATAGAATAGCATATATTTAACACTTCCTAACAGTGGATGCATTCAAAGTGGTGAAATCTGCATGTTATGCGGCAAAACCAAAATGTTCCAGCTCTGAGGTGTTTGATCGGCAAAATGTTCTAGCTCTGAGCACATGTTGAAAATGTTCCGGCTCTGAGCTTTTTTTTTCGACTGCTCTGTAACTGAGCATTGTGAAAGATGTAAATGCAAAATCAAGATAGAACATTTCATATACTTCGTAATGAGGTATTCCTTAAACTTAATGTACTACGTTGCTGTTTTAAAGCAATTTTCAATTATTCTTTACAGTATGTTGCATCCTCTCAATTTGAAATATTCCGTTTGTTACACGACACTTGAGATTGCCACAAGTTCTCAAACGTCGTATAGTTGTGTTCTTTTATTCTACGTCGCCCGTCTTCGCAGCAGCAGAAAACAACTCGTCAAATTGAGTTCGAGGATTTATTTAGCATTACATACATACAACTGCACAACGTAGCAGAACTCAAATAGAAGCTTTTTAACATTCAAATCGCGCTGGCATATATAGTAAATACTCAATCTCGAGAATATTCCAGACCGAACACGATACAACTACATTATACGAGCCGTGCATGGACTAAACTAGCGACATTCTCTCTGACGTACATCAAAAGCGCCGACACACTTAATCCGAACGAACGCCACGAACTCACGACTAAAACAGCATGGTAAACAACTTGTTTTGACAGGACTAGAAAGTTCACCTGCATTCTCGTCCAAGCATAAATATTGTGTTTACAAAATATAATATCGGTACTTTCCCACAAAGTACAAATAAGTCAACTACATGCAACACACAAAACTGAACCAAAGCTCAGCAACGGTAGCGTTTCCTAACATTACCCCCAACACCAGAAGAAATTTACTTAATTTCTTTCAATCATTGAAACGCTACCTGTACACATATTATGTATACATAACAGATTGAAATCCAGGTATGTACATTAGTCTGTTGGAGAATGAACACAGTTTTACTCACATACTCGGCTGAGAAAATCTGCTCCAACATTGTCTGAACCCTTAATTGATTCCACTCGCATATCAAAGTTCTGCAAGTACATCACCCACCTCATGATACGATTATTCACAAACTTCGCAGAGTTCAGGTAGGTGAGGGGTTTGTGATCAGTCTGAAGCACGAATTTCACCCCTTGGAGGTAGAGTTCAAATTTCTTGATTCCCCACACGATGGCTAAACACTCTTTCTCCATGGTCGAGTAGTTCTTCTCGGCTCCTGACAGCTTCTTGCTGGCATAGCTGACCGGAAATGGTTTACCTTCATGTTCTTGCATCAGCATGGCGCCGATCCCTTCGTCCGATGCGTCTGTACGCAAGATGAACTCTTTGGCGGTATCAGGAAGGCGTAGCACCGGGTCTCGTGACATCAGGTCGCGCACGGTCTGGTATGCCTTCTCCTGAGCTGGTCCCCAGAGTATTCGGTTGGGGCATCCTTTTCGGGTCATGTCCGACAAAGGCGCCGTTATGGCGGCGAAGTTTGGAATGAACTCTCTGTAGTACCCAGCCAATCCAAGGAAGGATCGCACCTGCTTCATGGTTTCAGGACGTGGCGCATTGAGGATCTTGGTGACGTTTTCCAACAAAAGCCCCTTTTGACCTTCCTTCAGTGAATGACCTATGAAGTCAACGTTGTCGGTCCCCAAAATGCACTTGCTGGGTCTCACGGTCAGATTGGCTTTTGTCAGGCGGGAAAACAGTTCCCTCAAAGTCTCCAGATGTTCCGCAAAGGTCTCCGTGTGGACTAGCAGATCATCCCAGTAGTACACAACATTCTTCATTCCTTTGAGCATTTTTCGCATTCCCCTCTTCAGGGTAGCACCACTGTTCACCATGCCAAAAGGCATCCGCAGGCACTCATACGTTCCGTCTGGAGTTGCAAAGGCGGTCTTTGGTATGTCCTCTTCGCGCACAGGAATTTGCCAATATCCCTTGCTGAGATCGATCTTTGAGAAGATCTTACTGCCGGTTAACTGTCGGAATAGATCAGTTGCCGTCGGCATTGGTTCAGGGTCAAACACGGTGATCTTATTGACTTTCCTGAAGTCAATGCATACCCTGTTTGTGCCGTCTTTCTTCTTGACAACAACAACGGGAGATGAGTAAGGGGATGATGATTCACGGATGACCCCCATCTTCAACATGTTGTCGATGTCCTTCTTCAAGGATTCCCGAGCCTGAAACGGGATAGGGTATGGTTTTGAGCGAACAGGAACGTCAGATGTGAGGTGGACTTCATGTTCGACCAAGGACGTAGAGCCTGGAACATCAGAGAACCTATGGGTGAAGTCGCCCATAAAATCACGCAGCTCCTTCTGCTGGTCTTCTGTCAGGTCAGGTCCTAGCTTGACGTCATCCACTCCCTCTTTCTTGTGGAGGTCTCCCAACTCCAGTAGTTCCTCACCGTCGAACTCGTCTAGTTCGGCTGGTTCTTCCACACTTGCTGCAACCTGTACTGCTTCCGGAGGTCTCTCCACATACAGTTTCAGAAGGTTAGCGTGGTAGATCTTGGACTTCTTGCCGACATTCACCTTGTAGTCGTTGATCCCTACCACGGCCTCAACCTCGTATGGGCCTTTCCACTGCATCAGTAGTTTGTTGTGATCAGTGGGAAGCAGTATCAGCACTTTGTTACCTGGTGTAAACTTCCTGTTTACGGCTTTGCGGTCGTAGTAGTGCTTTCCGCTATCCTGAGACTTTCTCAAGTTTTCTCTCGCAATCTCGAGAGTCTCCTCCAGTTTCTCTCGCAACTCGAACACGTACTGGTAACTGTTCTTCACTTCAGGTGTGTCCACATCTTTCGTCCACAATTCCTTTAGTATCTGCATCGGGCCTCTCACGGTCCGCCCGTACATCAGCTCGAACGGGGAGAATCCAGTGGACTCTTGTGGCACCTCCCTGTATGCAAACAGCAAGGCATTGATGTAGCGATGCCACTGCCTTGGCTGCTCACTGCATAGTTTCTTCAGCGTGGACTTCAGCGTCGCATTGAATTTTTCGACCAGCCCATTGCACATCGGGTGATAAGGTGTCGTAGTCAAGTGACGAATGCTCAGCAGCCTGTTGACCTCTTCCATGCATTCAGAGACAAACTGTGTCCCCAGGTCTGTGAGGATCTCTTCAGGAACCCCAATTCTGCTGAAAATGTCCACAAGTGCCTCGGCAACAGTCTCGGTGTCAATTTTCTTCAGAGGCACGGCTTCTGGGTACCTGGTTGCATAGTCTACCAGGGTCAGTACCCAACGATGACCCTCTTCACTTGGCGGTTTTATCTCGCCGATGAGGTCAATGGCCACCCTCTTGAAAGGTCGGTCGATCAAAGGCATCTTCTGCAACGGCACTTTCGGGACCCTTCCTCGAGGTATGGTTTTCTGGCAAATATCGCACGATCAGCAGAATCGAGTCACATCTGCATGCAGTCCTGGCCAGTAAAACGCAGCCTGGATTATGTCCGATGTCTTCTTGACACCCAGGTGACCTCCCATAATAGAGTCGTGGGCCACCTCCATCACCTGGCGCCTAAGTGGTTGAGGCACCAGAACTTGACGTAATGGCTTCCCACCGTTGACTCTCGGGTGCTGGAACACTCTGTACAGGATTTTGGCCTTTACTTCAAAGTGCACAGTGCCTTCGCCCTTAGTCATCTCCTTGACAGGACGACTCCTGTACTTTGTCAAGGTCAAATCAGCTTCCTGTAGCTGAATCAGCCGATCCCTGTCCACGACAGCAGTTGCAGAACTGTTGGTGACCCTGAGTGGCGTAGTTGTTTTGTCCTTCTTCGCCTGGGCTCTGGTCGTCACAGCGCTTACAACCTGCGGCTGGTCGCGGCGATGCACAGTTGCTCTGTCATCTCGTAACAGTTCGCTGATATCTTCATTCGCGAATGGCAGTGGGTCTTCCTCCTCAGCAGCAGGCTGAGCTGAGCCCATTCTCCATTCGAAATCAGGGTCATCAGGACGTCTCGCACCCCCAATGTTCCCAATTAATAGATCGTACAAGGGCTTCTTCAGGCAGACGGCCTCAACTTCTCCGGTGAAGTATGGAGTATCTATCTGGATCTTTGCCACTGGTGCCCTCACGCATTTGCTGTCAGCCATGAGCGTCCACTTGAAGTCACCAGTGAACTTCTCTGTTGGCACCAGATCCTCTTTGACAATGACTCCATTGCAGCCCGAATCTCTGAGAACAGTCACTTCCTGCTTCTCAACAAATCCCTTCGACACGGGCATGTTCGACACTGACACAGCTGCGCTGGCGACGACAGAGATTGACTTGCCATTAGCGAGTAGAAGCTGGCCATCAGATGGACATTCTTCCACGTCCGATGGTGTATCCACTTGCTCGGCAGCCCTTGGTAGTATGACGCTGCTCGCACATACTTGTTGGTTCGAGCCACTCGTTTGCCTCTTGTTGTCGTAATATCTCCGTCGATGTTCTTGCGCTTTGTCATTGACATGTCCGTTATTTTTCTTTTGGGGACAGTTGGCGACTCGGTGACCCTTGGCATTGCAATGGAAACACGTTATGTTCTGCCCTTCATTGGATGATGGTGCGGACTCAGTTTGTCCCTTGGCAGGTTGGTTTCCCTGGTTCCCGCTCTTCTGGAAAGGTTTCGATGACTTTGACGTCCCCAGGGTCCTTCCATGAGCAATGAGATAACGCTCAGCAGCATCAGTAATGTCCTTCAAACCCCGCAGTTTTTGCTCTTCCAAGCGGGTCGCCAGGTCCTTCGGGCAGGCATTAAGGAACTGCTCCTTCACGATCAAGTCCCGCAGACTCTCGTATGACTGCTCTTCACCTGATAACTCCACCCACTTCTGCAGGTATGACGACAGGCGCTCCACAAACTGGCTCGGTGTCTCTCCAGACAATGGCTGGCATTCGCGGAAGCGTTGACGGTAGCCCCTTTCAGTGAAGTTGTAGCAACGCAACAGAGCTTCCTTCAGTACATCATAGTCTCTGGCGTCATCGTTTGAGAGTCTAGTGTAGACCTCAAGTGCTGCCCTCAAATGTGCGCTGAGTAGAATCGCCCAGTCGTCGCGCTGCCATCTAGCACTCTCAGCGAACCTCTCGAATCTTGCAAGGTAGCAGTCGATCTGGTCCTTCCCGTCAGCGAATGCTGGAAGTTTCGGTGCCCTGTGTAACATTTGCTGCTGGTTATCTCTTTGGCGTGGTGCCTCGTGCTCATTTTGAACACGCACCATTTCTGTCTGAAGCTCTAAGCGCTTCGTCTCCATTTCTATCTGGAGCTCTACGCGTTTCAGCTCCATTTGCCTTTCTTCACGCTGTGCTTCTCTTTCTTCACGCTCACGCTGCGCTTGTCTTTCTTCACGCTCACGCTGCGCTTGTCTTTCTTTTTCTTCTCGCTCACGCTGCGCTTGTCTTTCTTCACGCTCACGCTGCGCTTGTCTTTCTTCACGCTGCGCTTGTCTTTCTTCACGCTGCGCTTGCAGTCGTGTCTGGGACTCGACGAACTCCGTCAGCTGCTTGCCTTTCAGTCCCAGTTCAACTCCTTTTGCCCAGAACTCAGCCATTCTGGTCTTTTCCGGTGCGTTCGTCTGTATTATTTCACAGCCACGAACGTAGACGAATGTAGTCTTCTAAAAGAACACAGTCTCTACTGCACCTCCGATGCTTCTCTCGTCGCTGTTCACCTTCGTAGACGCAGGCTGCCACCCTCCTCGTCTAACGTGACGGCGCACTCTGCTCACGATACGTACACGACGTACCTCAGTCGTATTTCGTAGTATTAATGCACTAGCTCCGCGACGAAGTCCGTCTCGTCCAAACGGCAGCTAACCTCTGTAATCCCGATACACTCCGGCGTCGCTCACCGTACCGAGCTGCGGCGATTACCAAACTCTTCACCAGTCACACCGAATCCACGGTTCTGTAGTCTCAATACTGATCCCTCAGGATACACCCGATTGATGGCTACCTCCTGTGACTGTCTTGACTGTCTTTGTTGCTGGAAAACCCTTGGCGTTAAACGTAGATCCTTGGCTTGGCCCCCAATTGTTACACGACACTTGAGATTGCCACAAGTTCTCAAACGTCGTATAGTTGTGTTCTTTTATTCTACGTCGCCCGTCTTCGCAGCAGCAGAAAACAACTCGTCAAATTGAGTTCGAGGATTTATTTAGCATTACATACATACAACTGCACAACGTAGCAGAACTCAAATAGAAGCTTTTTTTAACATTCAAATCGCGCTGGCATATATAGTAAATACTCAATCTCGAGAATATTCCAGACCGAACACGATACAACTACATTATACGAGCCGTGCATGGACTAAACTAGCGACATTCTCTCTGACGTACATCAAAAGCGCCGACACACTTAATCCGAACGAACGCCACGAACTCACGACTAAAACAGCATGGTAAACAACTTGTTTTGACAGGACTAGAAAGTTCACCTGCATTCTCGTCCAAGCATAAATATTGTGTTTACAAAATATAATATCGGTACTTTCCCACAAAGTACAAATAAGTCAACTACATGCAACACACAAAACTGAACCAAAGCTCAGCAACGGTAGCGTTTCCTAACACCGTTCAATACCAAATGTAAACATCTGCATGCAAAATGCATCCATAAGCGAAACCCTGTTTAAGGTGGAGATAAATTAAGCAGTTAGGTACCACAGTCACAGTTATTGCTTCGCGTGTATTTGTTTCTTGACCAGTACTCTTGATTTTGGACCGTTGTGTTCCTAAGACCCTGCACTTTCCTTTAAAATAAAGCTCACCGTAATTAAATAGATCAAACACGTGACATTCGCTTATAAATGAAGTGATTAGCTTTTCCCGATTAAGGTGCATACATTGTTGCTAACTCGAACCTGGCAGTGAGGAGGGTATCGCAGCAACAGTTTGTTTACATCATATACACCCGTGTACGTATGTGTGGTTTTGATTTTCTGCTAGAGGAAGTAGATATTAGCAAAATATCAATTATGGCCGCCAGTTGCATTTTATATTTTCAAATTATCTACTTCCTCCAGCAGATAATCAAAACCAAACATACGTACACGGGTGCATAGATGTAGATCAACTGTTCTGTGATATCTTCCTTACTGCCAAGTTCCACATACCTCAATCGGAAAAGCTAATTACTACATTTATGGGAGAATGTCACGTGTTTGATATATACAGTGAGCATGATATCAAATGAAAGTGCAGGGTCTTAAGAACACAACGGGTACCATTCTACCAACATCAAGACTGAGCATGACCGACAAGGTCAACCTCCCCACACTTCGAACCGAATCCCTGCACCGTCTTTGTACCATCTACACACAGTTTGTACGATTTGTCAGTGTGTTGTGCTCTGAAATTGTCAAGATTCAACAACATTAGACCCGGTTTTTGGCACTCAGCTTTTTCAGTCTGTAAACACTTTGCAACATCTGAACGTCAGTGCATGCACAATTGATGACGTCACCACATGGCATCGCAGCTTCACAGACATCTGTATTATTCTGGTTAGTGTGTTTGTATCCACCCATGACATACAGAAACATCTCCTGGAAGGGTTTATAACCAGCGGTCTAAAATTTGATCACATCAGATGTGTACCTCATGGTTGATTTGAACTCCAGATTATACCATCGTACAGTATCAAGGAAGAGTTTGTAATAAATGATGTCAAGTGCAAATGAATCGCAGTAGATATTTCTCAAAAACTTGACACACGCATCAGCATCACCTTTTTGATTTAATGCCGAATGTACCTTTTGTAGGATACTAACCAACTCGTCAATCAAATCATTTTGTTCTGTATGTAGATAAGATGGTTGTGGACCAGTTTCAGTTGTAGATTTCGTGTTTCCTGGTTATGCAACCCTCAGCATCAACATCAAAATTTTCTACCCTTTTGTCTGGTTTGACTTGATATTGACAATTACGAAGGGGGTACCTCTTTTTGCCCTCATTTTGACAAAGAAAAGGTTTGTACACTTTAAAAGTTTCTCCTGGGTGTTCTTTTTGACAATGTAAGGACGCATCAATGATGCTGTCTTCTCGTTTCTAGCAGTTTTCACATCTCACATATTCCATATTCCATTTTGTGTGTGCATTTAGCTGAAAAAAGAAACCATATTACTTAAACTCTATATGGGTGAAACAACATATCAAAAAGGTAATCGGGAAAAAACTAAATTTTAAAATAAATTGGGTCCCAAATGTTAACTGACTTAGAGGCACCAACAAACCTTTCAGCAACTGTTTTGGACTCGCTATTTCTTTATTACTTTCTTTATTTATTTTGTTGTTTTTAAAAATGTATTTCCAATGCAGCAGTATGAGATGCACCTGGTAATATTTGCTCAGAGCTGGAACATTTTTTAACATATGCTCAGAGCTAGAACATTTTGCTGATCAAACACCTCAGAGCTGGGACATTTCGTTTTTGCCGCATAACATGCAGATTTCACCACTTTGATGCCATCCACGTATAGGAAATGTTAAAGGTACTGAACTTGTCAAATCCAGGTGCATGGAACCCCTGGGGCATTTAGTCATACCTCAGGCAGCTATCCGTTGAAAGAACTACCAAGTTTCATTGACTTGCACCCAAAGAGTCAAGAACTGCGATTGTTTTACGAATTAATTTCGTACTCGGACCCGGCTGGTCTTGACCTATTTTTGGATCTAAATTTAGATCAGGTAGATCACCACATCATGCCCAAAAAGACACGTCACTAGCAAACTATGTCAGACGTCATCATGAGTTTGTGTAAAACAAAATGGAGGCCGGAATCACTCAGTTGAATCGAACTCCGACCAAACACCACGTAATAACTAGGTTAATTTATGCACTCGCATGAACAAGAAACTATCGAGGTTCACAGATGTCGTCGTTGGGTAGTTTTGGGTTTGTTTTACTACCATAGGAGGATTTTTGAACTGGAATTGCGCTCAGCTGCAAAAAAACAAAAACGCAAAGCGAAGGCTGTGAGCTGCACTGTGCCTTTAAATATATGCTATTCTATCAGCACGAGTACATAGTTCATCTATACGGGCCTTATTTTGTCCGTTTTGCGAATCGCGTCAGAGCTGGAACAAACCTAAGCTCCGCCCATTTCGCTATTGCTCAGAGCTGGCATACCGATTAAACGAGTTAATTAATTTTGAGAAAACTCTAGGAGCAATCTGAATTTTTTTTTGTTGACGCCAAAACATTGCTTTTGCATTGCTTCAGCTCCCCATTAGGGTGTGGATGGTCTGTGTTAGTCTGTATCGAGCATTACCACGAAAATGCACAAAATCTCCACTTTTTGTCATAAATGATCAAGTATTGCGATATCTAGTCCTTGTAGCATCACATTGCCTACATTTGGTAATACTCAATGCATTTGTGAACGTTACAAACCAAACATTATAGTGGAACTCTGCCTTAGACACCTACATTTGTGATCGATCTGAGCCGACTGCGAAAAAGTTGCGCATCAGAGCTGGAACACTTCCGCCTCAGAGCTTTTTACGCATTACATGGAACGTCTCCCACACCGTGGACAGGGTGAGGCTGACGATGTGTGTTTGTCGCCACGGGCCACTGAGTCACGTGGTGTGTCTGTTTTGGATACCTGGCTATCAATAACAAAGTCTCTGAATAGAGAAGGTACACAAACACAGGATATATCAGAGAAAAAAAGCATCTGACCTAGGTTACAGTTTGTCGGCCATAAAGGGGTATGTGTCAGAACTGAAGGACCGATCAGCTGTGCGTGCAATGAAAAATGTGCACAGGAATAACTCTTTTCGAAGAGTGATTCGTGACAACACAGATGACAGACAATCATTGCTGTGTGAAACTGACGATTTCGTGTTGGTCACCGAGTGCAGCACCGACGAAAGTCCAGGCACGTAGAGGGCCCCAAAGGGTTTAAAATCGTGATCGTGATTGGCGTTTTTTGACCTTTCTGTGACCGTGATTGCCGAAATTTCCATTTCTGTGATCGTGATGGGACTTTGCCCGTGATCCGTGATGACAAAAAAATCAAGTCTCGTGATCGTGATCGTCATTTGTTTTCGTGATCGTGATGGGCACTATTGCAAAGCATTTTATTTTCAACGTACATTTTTCACAGCTGTATCACTCTATGATCCTCTATTCGTCAAGGAGCCAATCCCGATTGAAGGGGAAGCAACAACACATTCAGAAATATGATTTTGACAGCGATTGCTTCCCTTAAGAGAACCAATCACACACAAAAAGAGATCCAATCAGAAGGCAAATTGCAAAAGTCTGCCAAACTTCATCCAATGGAAGGGCTTCGTGCAAAAGTTTTGAGTGCATTCAGTCAAATTCGAATTCGAAGATCAAAAATGGCGTGCAGCGGTACTGTCATCGAACTTCTGTTATATTTTGTGGATTCAAGCCAGACCAAAGCAGGCGGCGAGAATGCCTTCCTTGGTGGAAAGGTCTTTCCGAAGACGAAATATCAAGGTATGTTGATCTATGTTGCTCTATGACTGTTCTGAATGTAGGCAAAGATCTTGAAATTTGTTCAAGATCTTTGAGTTTGAGTGAGATCATTGACATTGTCGACATTGCCACGTCCGGCTGTCACTCGCTCAGTGTGACCTCGACTGGTTCGAGATCGAGTCTGCGTGTAGCCAAAAACGAAACTAGAAATGTGTTTTTCATCCCAGCAACGTGGACACGCTTGGCATAGATTCTAATTGTCGCTTCTTTGCATTAAGCTTGGATTTATTTTAGCGCCTGTAAACTTTAATATCAACAATGGGTAAAGTTCAGAAACAATGGCGGGGAGACGTGCCAGTTTGGGTCACTTGATCCTCATGTCAAAGACGATCAAAGTCATGTTCGTTGGGGATTTTGTCAGGCATACTACTTTTCCGGTAATTGCCGGAAATCCGATAAAGCCGTTTTCAAAATCCAGTAAAGTCAAATTTATTCCGGTGAAGTTGAAAAATGTCCGCAAAATCGATCCATGTGAATATCGCGCAACGCGACCGGGCGCCGGTCTCAATGAAGCCAGCGCACAGTAGTGTTGTTTTCACCAGTTTGGAGGTGTGTTGAATGGTGGTGGGGGGAGGCTAAAATGGGATTTTTAACAAGATCACAACACTATTACAGCCCTGAAAATGATGCCCAGAATGCACCAGATTGCACAGATTTTAACCGGTTTTTGAAAAAAATGTCGGGGGGGCATGCCCCCGGACCCCCCTAGTTGGCTCGCCTGCTTTGCAGGCTCAGGCTTGTGGCTTCGCCACTGGCACTGCGCGCTTCTTTCAGGTAAAACCATTTTTGGCCAGCAGCATTCCTTTTCAAGGCCATGAAACCAGGCGATGGTGTACCTCAAATTGTATGGCAAAGTTGAAAATAAAGAACCCATCACACATATATGTACTTTAATTTCAATCCACCCAATAGTTTTTGAGAAAATGGGTTTACAAGCTTTAGCTCTGGAAATGTGAAATTGTGCAAGTATATATTCATATGTGGGAGTGAGGGTGTGGGAGTTGAATGTGTATGAGTAGAGAGAGAGAGAGAGAGAGAGAGAGAGAGAGAGAGAGAGAGAGAGAGAGAGAGAGAGAGAGAGAGAGAGAGAGAGAAAACAATGAAAACAACATTCTTGTTACTGATAACAAATCATGGTATGTAGTTTCTATATGTGTATGAAAGAGAATTAAAAAAATAATAACAAAAAAGTGCAACAGTTCTCACTTTGTATTGAATAAACAATAGATCCAGAGGAGCGAATTACTGTGTGGTTGTGTTTACTTTGACACGTGCTTTCTGTACCTGCAACTTTTACCGTGACCGTGATTTGCCACTGGTGTTCGTGATCGTGAAAACAAAAATCAAGGTAACTGTGATCGTGAAAGCTAAAATTTCCCTTCCCGTGATCGTGATGATACCCCCCCTTTGGGGCCCTCCATGTACTGGATGGTCAAGCAAGCAGCTCGCCACATGCTACGAAAAGAACAGGAGTACCTTGACAAGCTTCGACATGGGTCATCCGTCGACAGGAGAAAATTCGCCGATCAACTCCGAACTTCGCTACACGAAGTGTCTGCACTCCGGGACGTGACACAATACTACCTCGGTCAGGGGCGGACGAGGGGGGGGGGGGTTCTGGGGTTTCCGGACCCCCCCCCCCCCAGCCCAAAAATAAATATTTTTTGTGTGTTTTTTGGTTGAGTTTCAATTTATGGGGTATTAATCAGTGACAAAATCTGCTGCCTGAAACTGGTAATGATCATCCTCAGAATGCACCAGATTGCACCATTTTGCATCCTTTTTTTCAAAATTTTTCAAAATAGCAAGCTAGGCGCTTCGCGCGTCGGCTCGGCGCTTCGCGCCTTCACACCCATATCTTCACAATATACTTTTGGAAACCCCCCCCATAAAATGAACATGAACTGATCCGCCCCTGTCGGTTAACAGCAAAGCTATTCGGTTGGGATATCGTATCGATGTTGTGGGTGTGATTCGGAACTTTTGTTCTCATCTTGACATTTTGGATAACAGTGTAATTTGCATTACACAGATCTAACGGACAATACGAACACTGACGTGGAAACTACCATGTCGGGACAGGGATGTACACTGCCGTGAACCATCCCAATGATTGGTGCATGTTTTCGAACTATGTGTACACCGATTTCCCTTCCCCTCCTTTCCCATTACAGAATACAGAATACAGAATCTTTAATTGCCTAAGGTTGGGAATTTGTGATGACATTGCGGTTAAGAAACATTTCAATCCAGCCATATACACCAGCACACGCATCATTTATACAAACTGATCAACAACATTAATTTAAAAACAACACTGAACAGCATAAGTATAAAAATACATTCACTAAAACTAGCAGTATACACTCGAGCTTCCTCGCCTCAAGTCACACACACACACACACACACACACACACACACACACGCACGCGCACGCGCACGCACACACGTCACTGCCTCATGCATTTTTATAACGTGACAGAAATCGCAGTCGCTGGTAGAAATAACAAAAATAACAAATTAAAACATAAAATGCAATAAACATGTATAGATCTGATGGTCAGCGAATTATATCACACACACACACACACACACACACACACACACACACACACACACACACACACGCCTTTTTGGCTCACGAAGTGTAGACTATGCGATCGTAACTTTGTCTGTCTGTGCGTGCGTGTGTGCGTGCGTATGTGCGTATGTGCGTGCGTGCGTGTGTATGTCTGTGGTAGAAACTTTAACATTTCGTCATTTAAAGACGTCACATTATGGCGTAAGAGGGTTAGACGTCACGCGAAGGAATGTCTCGGTCATTGTTATTTTGAGCGGGCCGAGACTATTTGGCAGTCGTGTCTGTATGTAGGCTACATGCAGACAGACAGATCTAGATCTAGTGTCTCTCTTTCTTGCACAGTGTCACCAATGCTTACTGTGTGTGTATGTGTGACGGAGTGATTGAGTTTGTGTTACTGTTTGTCGATTTCTTACGTGAGCCTTGAAGGCTTCGCCTCTTGTTATAGATAAGTATCACATAACTGAGCACCATATGGAAGTTAAAGTAGAATAAGAGATACAGCTTTCACAGCACTTTCCGCAATCAATAAAACCAGACTATTCAGGGATGCGTGGGTATCGTCTTGACCGCTTGTGGGAAGAAACTCTGTCCGAATTTACATGTCCTGGTTTTAATTGCTCGAAACTGCCTACCTTTCTTTATTTGGTGTTTAACGTCGTTTTCAACCATTCAAAGTTATATCGCGACGGAACCGCCTACCTGATGGTAAGGGTTGAAACAGACAGAATGCAGGGTGCGTGGGGTCATGTATGATGTTCTGAGATTTCTTCACGACACGAGCTGAGAACAGGGAATCTAATGAGGGCAGATCACATCCTATCACCCTAGCTGCTGTTTTCACGATTTTCTGCAGGTCCGTCTTTTCTTTTTGGGTAGCACTGCTGTACCACACAGTCATGGAGAAGGTGAGGACACTCTCTACCACAGCACGGTAGAATTGCGTAAGGATGTCTGCACACACACCACATTTCCTCAGTTGTCTGAGGAAGTACAGGTGCTGGTGTGCTTTTTGGCTCACGAAGTGTAGCCTATGCGATCGTAACTTTGTCTGTCTGTGCGTGCGTGCGTATGTGCGTATGTGCGTGCGTGCGTGTGTATGTCTGTGGTAGAAACTTTAACATTTCGTCATTTGAAGACGTCACATTATGGCGTAAGAGGGTTAGACGTCACGCGAAGGAATGTCTCGGTCATTGTTATTTTGAGCGGGCCGAGACTATTTGGCAGTCGTGTCTGTATGTAGGCTACATGCAGACAGACAGATCTAGATCTAGTGTCTCTCTTTCTTGCACAGTGTCACCAATGCTTACTGTGTGTGTATGTGTGACGGAGTGATTGAGTTTGTGTTACTGTTTGTCGATTTCTTACGTGAGCCTTGAAGGCTTCGCCTCTTGTTTAATTAACGATGCCCACTGTGTTGGTTTCCCAGCTGAGGCTACTGGTGATGGTAGTGCCAAGGAATTTAAACGACTCCACTTGCTCTACCACTTCTCCGTTGATGGTGAGCGATGTGATAGGTATTTTCTTCCTTCTGAAGTCGACTATCAGCTCCTTAGTCTTCGAGACGTTGAGTTCCAGGTTGTTGTCTGAGCACCACGCTACCAGCCGGTCCACTTCGGATCTGTAAGCCAACTCATCAGAGTCCTTGATGAGGCCCTCAACCGTTGTATCGTCGGAAAACTTGAGCACCATGACAGAAGGGTTGGTGGAGACACAGTCGTTGGTGAAGAGAGTGAAAAGGAGAGGAGACAGAACGCACCCTTGTGGTGTCTTTGTGTTGAGCGTCAGGGATTCGGAGAAGATGTCGTTAATCCTCACCCGTTGGGGCCTGTTCAGCAGAAAGTCAAACCCCCCGCGGGTTAGGGGGAAGAATTTACCCGATGCTTCCCAGCATGTCGTAAGAGGCGACTATAACGGATTCTGTTTCTTTTTTACCCTTGTTAAGTGTTTCTTGTATAGAATATAGTCCACTTTTGTAAAGATTTTAGTCAAGCAGTATGTAAGAAATGTTAAGTCCTTTGTACTAGAAACTTGCATTCTCCCAGTAAGGTAATACATTGTACTACGTTGCAAGCCCCTGGAGCAAATTTTTGATTAGTGCTTTTGTGAACAAGATCCATCTCCCCCCTTTCCCCGTCGCGATATAACCCTTCGTGGTTGAAAACGACGTTAAAGGCATATGTACGCGCTCCCGTGTTTACAAAGTGTAGTTTGCCCATAATCGATGTCAAACGCACCATAAGACCATGTAATGACGATATGTCGCCATGCGCGGACCATATACATGCATTACAGCTTGTTTTAGAGTCTCAAAAACTTTGGATGTAAACAAAGACGCGGAGTTATTTCCCTTGCGTCAACGCTACCTCTGTTGGCAAATCTATAAATAGGACGATCCAGATCAAAATGAAAATTAACATATCTCAACATTGAAGGGGTCCTAGACCACAATATTTTGCAGGGAACTTAATTTAGCATGTCTCCAGCTGTTGGTAAAGCAATTAGCGTGTATAGTCATCGAGTACATATGGCTTTAAACACCATGTCACGATCTAGACAAGTGACATAGACCAAGAAAGTGTCACTCAGTGGGGTGCCTTCTCTTGGTCAATTGTGACAGAAAGCGCCTGTGGTAATTTCTGTCAAGGGGGAGTCGGTTTTTGCTGACAGCGCGCACGGGAATTTCGTTGATTCAGTGTTCCGCGTGCGTGCTTCTGCTTGCGAGGCAGAAACTGTCGATAGCTGAACTTGATATGTGACAAGGTTAGTCACGTGTTATTGTCAACGTTGTCTGTCAGAGACACGATAACTGGACACTTTACACTCAGCGGCAAGGGAAGAAGGATCGATGCAGCGTTTTCTAGAGTATGATGGTCTTCACCGCATAAAATATTCGGCACTCTAGAGGAACTTCAACGAGATATCACCTTCTCACCGCTACATGTTCGCTGAGGACGAGTCGTCAATTTTCCTTCGCCGTGCGATGATGGTCTTCACCGCATAAAGTATTCGGCAAGGGGTTTTGGATGTTGTGTCACTGTTGACGAACAGAGGCCATTCCAGGGAGGAAGCGGGTTTTGCTTCCATGAGAGTGCTACATTCATAGGCTTTTGAGGTAATAAATCATTATTTAACGCTGTTGATGAGTCTGTGTTTGTGGAATGAAATACTCTCTGTTGTTCTTTCCAGGTTAGCGCATAATTTGCTCTCTGTGACGCTAAAATACTAATCTGTATATGGTTTTTGCAGATAGGGAGAGAAGGACGGAAAATGGCTGTTTTGTTGTTGTAAAAAGTCCGTTTGTGCAGGCCCACGTGCTCGATGAGATATGTAAAGATGACATGTTTAAAGGTGGAGGGTGAGGGGTAGCTGACATGTTTAGTGCACCGATGCTTTCTGTTTGCAGCCTTCGTGACTTCTGTTCGGCTGCCTTTTCGCGGGACACTGCTAGCTGCAGACGCTGTAACGGGGACCTGATCTAACCAGCAAACCGGCTAACCAGCGACTGGGTGCGGCGCCTGAGGTCTCGACTAACCCTGCTTCGTATCAACGCTAACCGGCGCTACAGTCTACGGAGCAGTTGTCGAGACTGAACGAACTACAGGCCGTCCACCCAGTGGCATAAAACAAAGCTAAGTGCACCATGTCTTACGCACCCCGTTGACCACCGTTGTCATTTTTCTTATCTGTGATTATATTCGAGTAGTGACGACGTGGGGTGTGTGACACCTGCATGAACTAGCGCTTTTGGGCAGAACAGTCTTATTTTTCTAACTGTACACGGGATCAGCGTGTTACTATAATTTTCTATATTTTAACTGGCATTTTGTCAGTGACCATTGGTTTTTTACGTTTTGTGAACGTGAAAGGACCATATTTTGAGTGAAGTCTCGAGGGAGGTGGCGAGTTTTTACATAAACAGGCGTCTGAAACTTATACTTTTGTTGTCTCTATTTAATTGTATGACTGCGAGAGTGGATCGTGGTGTGGTTAGTTAGTTAGAAGTAACTAACCGTTTCATAATCACCTTAAGTGATATAGTGAAACGTGACACACCAAATAAAGAAAGAAAGAAAGCAGAAAGTCAAGGATCCAGAGGCACATGACAGGGTGTACGCCTAACAACATAAGTTTGTCGAACAGCTTCTGGGGTATAATTATATTGAATGCAGAGCTGTAGTCAATGAACAGCACGTGCGCATACGTGCGGGGCTGTTCCAGATGCTGCAGGATGTAATGCAGGCCGAGAGCTACCGCGTCGTCGACAGACCTATTCGCTCGATAGGCAAACTGTAGAGGGTCCATCACGTGGTTGGTCGCTGCCCTCAGGTACTTCAGCACCAGTCGCTCCAGGACTTTCATGACGACTGAGGTCAGGGCCACAGGGCGGTAGTCATTAAGGCGGGTCACGTGGGATTTTTGGGGGATGGGGATGATGGTGGAGGTCTTGAAAGCAACTGGTACTTTGCAGTCACGAAGTGATGTGTTGAACAGGTCATTGCAAGGGGCCTAGCAATTAAACTTTCGTATTCACACTCTCTCTTTCTCTCTCTCTCTCTCTCTCTCTCTCTCTCTCTCTCTCTCTCCTCTCTCTCTCTATCTTTCTCTCTCTCTCTCTCTCTCTCTCTCTCTCGCCTCTCCTCTCTCTCTGTCACGTTTCACAGGTATCACTTAAGGTGATTATGAAACGGTTAGTTACTACTAACTAACTAACCACACCACGATCCACTCTCGCAGTCATACAATTTAATAGAGACAACAAAAGTATAGGTTTCAGACGCCTGTTTTATATGTAAATACTCGCCACCTCCCTCGAGACTTCACTCAAAATATGTTCTTTTACGTTCACAAAACGTAAAAAACCAATGGTCACTGACAAAATGCCAGTTAGAATAGAAAATTATAGTAACACGCTGATCCCGTGTAAAGATAAGAAAATACGACTGTTCTGCTCAAAAGTGCTAATTAATGCAGGTGTCTCACACCCCACGTCGTCACTACTCGAGTATAATCACAGATAGCAAAAATAACAACGGTGGTCAACGGGGTGCAAAGACATGGTGCACTTAGCTTTCTTTGGCCACTGGGTGGACGGCCTGTAATTAGTCTTTTTTAGCCTCCACAACTGCTCCGTCGAATGAAGTGCTGGTTAGCGTGGTGACGAAGCAGGGAACTGTGTAGGCATCAGGCGCCGCACCCAGTCGCTGGTTAGCTGGTTAGCCGGTTAGCTGGTTAGCCGGTTCGCTGGTTAGCCGGTGTGCTGGTTAGCGTGGTCCCCCAGAAGGCAGCCCGAACAGAAGTTAGGAAAAACGAAGGCTGCAAACCGAAAGCATCGGTGCACTAAACATGTCAGCTACCCCTCACCCTCCACCTTTAAACATGTCATCTTTACATATCTCATCGAGCACGTGGGCCTGCACAAAATTAATGGACTTTTCACAACAACAAAACAGCCGTCTTTTCGTCTTTCTCTCCCTATCTGCAAAAACCATATACAGATTAGTATTTTAGCGTCACAGAGAGCAAATTATGCGCTAACCTGGAGAGAACAACAGAGAGTATTTCATTCCACAAACACAGACTCGTCAACAGCGTTAAATAATGATTTATTACCTCAAACAGCCTATGAATGTAGCACTCTCATGGAAGCAAAACCCGCTTCCTCCCTGGAATGGCCTCTGTTCGTCAACAGTGACAACAACATCCAGAAACCCCTTGTCGAATACTTATGCGAAAACCATCGCACGACGAAGGAAAGATTTGACGACTCGTCCTCAGCAAAACATGTGGCAGTGAGAAGGTGATAACTCGTGGTAGTTCCCCTAGAGTGCCGAATATTCTATTCGGTGAAATCCATCATACTCTAGAAACTGTGTATTCGATCCTTCTTCTTCTGCCGCTGGGTGTCAAGTGCGCCGTCCTTGTGTCTCTCACAGACCACCTAGCCAATAACACGTGACTGACCTTGTCACATATCAAGTTCAGCTATCCACAATTCTGCCTCGCCAGCAGAATTAACCCCGAAAAATCCGTGCGGCACAAAATCCGTGCTCTGCGCTGTCAGCAAAACTCTGCCGTATAGCCCCGACTCACGCACAGGCGCTTTCAGTCGCAATTGACCAAGAGAAGGCACCCCACTGAGTGACACTTTCTTGGTCTATGTTACTAGATTGTGACACACCTCCCCTCTTCAAGACGAAACCTCGGTTTCGCTCCCAGTCATGTTCTCCTCTACAGCCCGAGAGAGAAAATCGGCTCCAACATTGTTGGCGCCCGGAATGACGCGTACCGTGAATTGGTACGGTTGGAGAATCAACGCCCAGCGCATAAGTCTGGCGTTTGCCAACCTTGCAACCTGAAGATATTGCAGAGGTTGATGGTCCGTCTCCAGACAGAAAGGTCGTCCTCAGGAACGAGCAACCCCTCGTTTCACCCCTGATGACTGCAACCTTCTCTGTCTTCTTGTCTTTGTTCTTCTGGTCTTTGTTCTTCTCCCCATAGGCAGTCCTCTCTATGTAGGCGCGCAGCAGGTTGGCGTGGTACAGGCGTGCTTTTCCGTGCATCATGATCCTGTAGTCATTCTGGCCCACCCTCGCTGTCACCTCAAAAGGTCCTTGCCACTGAAGTTGTAGCTTGTTGTGTTTGACAGGTAGAAGTAGCAACACCCGTTCTCCGATCTTGAAGCTGCGCGGCCGTGCCTTGCGGTCGAATCCTCGCGCATAACGCTGTGCTGCTCTTCCCAGGTTCTCTTGAGCCAGTTTGCAGGTCTCTTCAATCCTGTTCCTGAGTTCTACAATGTAGGTCGCTGTCGTCTGCACCTCCTCGTCAGCTTCTTCGTCCGTCCAAGCCTGACGCAGGATAGCCATGGGACCGCGTACCTGTCTGCCGTACAACAGCTCGAATGGGGAAAAACCCAAGCTCTCCTGAGGAACCTCGCGGTATGCAAAAAGCAGTGCTGGGATGTACCTGTCCCACGTGCGTGGTTTCTCCTGAGCCAGTTTCCTCAGCATGGTTTTCAGGGTACCATTAAACCTTTCCACCAGTCCGTTGCACTGAGCGTGGTAAGGAGTGGTGAAGTGCTGCTCCAGTGATAACAGTCGTGCTGCCTCCGCCATCACTCCTCCCGTGAACTGAGTGCCTCTGTCGGTGAGTACTTCTGATGGAATTCCCAGCCGGGACAACATGGTAACCAGTGCCTCAGCTACTCGCGTAGCTTCGATCGATTTCAGAGGGATCGCCTCTGGGTATCGAGTGGCGTAGTCCACCATGGTCAAAATGTATCTGTTTCCGTCCTCAGACGCAGGCAAGATGGGCCCGATGATGTCAACTGCCACCCGACGAAAGGGTTCGTCGATGAGCGGCATCTTCTCTAAGGGGACCTTCCTCACCCTTCCTTTGGCAACCACCTTCTGGCACTTATCGCATGACGCACAGAAACGTCGGACATCCGTGCAGATGCCTGGCCAATAGAAGTGGCGCCACACACGGTCCGTGGTCTTCTTGGTGCCAAGATGACCTCCAAGGATTGAGTCGTGTGCCGTTGCCATGACTCCCTCGCGAAACTCGCGAGGCACGACAACCTGTTTGAAAGCTCCTTCTTTGTTGCTAAACTCACGGTAGAGCAACTTCTTCTCCCTGAGGAACTTTGACCTCCCATGCTTCCCGCTCAGCTTCACCTTCCCCGACTTCGCGTGCTCCCGAGGAGTCGCTAATGTCGGGTCCGAATCCTGAGCCTTCGCGAGAAGCGCGGGGGTCACGTTCCCCAGGGCAGCTCGTGCGGCAGGTAGGGGGTTGAGAGGTTTGCCCTCTCGCTCCGCCTGTGCCCGCGTGAGAGCTGAAATGACGTCGGGAGACCGATAAACGGGAACCTCCCTGGTGACGCCGTCCACAAACTGGACACGGTTCCCAATGAGCAGGTCGCATGGAGGATCGTCCATGACGACGGCCACAATGGTCCCCGTGAACAACGGTGTTACGACCTTGATCACCGCCGTGTTCAGGTCGTAAGCGTGAGATGCCTCGGCCATTCTCACCCTGATGCTGTCTCCTGTGTAGGCCATAGCTGGAACTAGACTCGCCCGTACCACTATCATGTCTGCCCCGGTGTCCCGCAGACCTTCGCCCTTCACTCCGTTGACGTAGACGTTGCAGTGGGGCTGGAAATGTTTCCTGGAGCACGGAACGCAGAGTTGTGGAATTGTGCATGAGCTCGTGACGTCCCTGAACTCCTCACTGCCAACAAAATGTACGCCCTTCTGGTCAGCCTGTCGCTTATGGCAGTCCTTCTTCACGTGGCCCCGCTTGTTACAGTAGAAACACTGGATGTCGGTTCTGGAACTTGTTCCCTTGTGTCCCTGATCGTCCTTCCCGTCCTTGGGTCCTGAAGAACCTGAATTTCCTGATTTTCCCGGCCGTGAGCCTGAAGATTTGCCGGAGATCGCCTGGGCGTCCTCGTGTACTCTGATCCAGTCGGCTGCCTCCTGAGTAGTCTTTGGCTGGTGCTCCTGCACGAAGGTCACCACCTCAGGTCGCAGGCTGGACATCAGTTGTTCCATGACAATGAGGTCGGCAAGGTCGTCGACGGTCCAGTTCTTCTCGGCCATCTCCACCCAGCGCCGCAGGTAAAGATTTAGACGTGCCACAAACTGATGACTCAGCTCGCCGCTCAGTCTCTTGCTGTTCCGCAGACGTCGTCGGTAGGCTTCAGCAGTCAGGTTGAAGCGCTGGAGTAACGCCTTCTTTAGTGCCTGATAGTCCCTCGCCTCGTCGTCATCCAAAGCGTTGTAGAGCTGCAATGCGCGTCCTTTTGAGCAAGTGCTGAGGCGGTCTCGTTCTGCCTGTCGTTCCCTCTCTTGTCTGTCTCGTTCGTCTTTCTCTTTCTTGTCCTGTCGGTCACGTTCGGCCTGTCGTTCTTGTCTGTCAAGCTCTTCTTTTCTCGTCTGTTGCTCTATGTCTTCCTTACGTTCTAACTCCTTGCGCTTAAGCAAACTACGCGCTCTAACGCGTGCAGCTCGCTCTGTCTGTTCCTCGCTGCCAGGAGTCTCGAAAGTTATTCTCCTCGTAGGAGATCCCCCTGTAGCCATGGTTAGTTTAGCAAAGCTTTTATCACAAAAGTAAGTCTAACGCAGCTATAGCTAGAACACGCGGTGATGAAACAATGGATACAAAAATCCAGCAACCAGAAAATGCAGAAGAAAAATCCAAACGGTGTAGAACAAAACGCGTAGCCTACTTTATGGCTGCTTTTTGCGGTAAAACAAAATGTTTCCCACAGCCGTGGCCTACTTTATCGGCTGCTTTTTGCGGTGAAACAGAGTGTTTCCTACAGCCTTGGTTAGGACAGAAGTCCTCGGACCCTTCCCCCCCAAATTCCAACAAAGTCAAAATATGGAGAAAAATCCAAGTAAAACAAGACGGTAGAAATGTAATCTGTTACAGAATGCGAAACAACAATGTAGAGAACACTGAGTAAAACGAATAACAAATCCGCTAACCCCGCTCAGCTCTCTGCAACGGAAAACTCTGAACGTACAACAACAAAGATTCACAAACAAAGGAAAGGGAAGTAATCACAGTTAGCGCATACAATAGCTCACAAATTACAATTTACATTTCCTGCAAGATGTGAATCGCTTAAGGTGTGGTATATGATCAAAACTATACAAAAAAGGGTAGCACCAAGCAGAAAATAAGTCGAGCACTGACGAGATTATCTGCTCTTAGTTATCCTTAATTGGTGGGTCTTTATCAGTTGGAAATTAACTGAGTAAATCCCGGCTTGGCCCCCATGTGTCACGTTTCAATATATCACTTAAGGTGATTATGAAACGGTTAGTTACTACTAACTAACTAACCACACCACGATCCACTCTCGCAGTCATACAATTTAATAGAGACAACAAAAGTATAAGTTTCAGACGCAAAGTATAAGTAAAAACTCGCCACCTCCCTCGAGACTTCACTCAAAATATGTTCTTTTACGTTCACAAAACGTAAAAAACCAATGGTCACTGACAAAATGCCAGTTAGAATAGAAAATTATAGTAACACGCTGATCCCGTGTAAAGATAAGAAAATACGACTGTTCTGCTCAAAAGTGCTAATTAATGCAGGTGTCTCACACCCCACGTCGTCACTACTCGAGTATAATCACAGATAGCAAAAATAACAACGGTGGTCAACGGGGTGCAAAGACATGGTGCACTTAGCTTTCTTTGGCCACTGGGTGGACGGCCTGTAATTAGTCTTTTTAGCCTCCACAACTGCTCCGTCGAATGAAGTGCTGGTTAGCGTGGTGACGAAGCAGGGAACTGTGTAGGCATCAGGCGCCGCACCCAGTCGCTGGTTAGCTGGTTAGCCGGTTAGCTGGTTAGCCGGTTCGCTGGTTAGCCGGTGTGCTGGTTAGCGTGGTCCCCCAGAAGGCAGCCCGAACAGAAGTTAGGAAAAACGAAGGCTGCAAACCGAAAGCATCGGTGCACTAAACATGTCAGCTACCCCTCACCCTCCACCTTTAAACATGTCATCTTTACATATCTCATCGAGCACGTGGGCCTGCACAAAATTAATGGACTTTTCACAACAACAAAACAGCCGTCTTTTCGTCTTTCTCTCCCTATCTGCAAAAACCATATACAGATTAGTATTTTAGCGTCACAGAGAGCAAATTATGCGCTAACCTGGAGAGAACAACAGAGAGTATTTCATTCCACAAACACAGACTCGTCAACAGCGTTAAATAATGATTTATTACCTCAAACAGCCTATGAATGTAGCACTCTCATGGAAGCAAAACCCGCTTCCTCCCTCACGGGGGATAACCGGCTATACTGTGGTAAGCTGGTGAAAAGTGGTAAACACTCGATTCGGCCTGCATTTTCCCGTTTTACCACAAAGTTGTTGATTTTTGTCTGGATTAAAGGTGAGCTACTGCATCTGCGATGACTAACTTTGTTTCGAAATGCATAATATGTTGAAGAAAGATTTGTGTTTTCCCGTATTTGAATGTTAAAACCAGAAATCGTGGTGACGAAGCACCGGAAATGGCTGCTCGGTGGGTTTCAAATGTAGAAATGCGCTTGTTTTTACAAATACAGCTTGTATTCAGCTTCGGTACGGGAGTCTTAGTGACAAAGGAGTCATACTTGATGCAAAGAAGTGCTATTGTCGGGTTGGAATCATCCGTTAGAGCGTGCAAGCAAGAGGCGGTCAAATATGCGAGATGATCGTACACCGGGTTGAAGACCGTCGGGAATGGGGCAGCAGACGCATAATCCGGTTTGATGCATAATTTTCTGTTAAACTAGACATTCGAACACACTCTCTCTCTCACACTTCCTCTTTCTCTCTCTCTCTCTCTCTCTCTCTCTCTCTCTCTCTCTCTCTCTCTCTCTCTCTCTCTCTCTCTCTCTCTCTCTCCCTCCCTCCACTCTCTCTCTCTCTTTCTCTCTCTCTCTCTCTCTCTCTCTCTTTCTCTTAGCAGTCTCTCTCTGTTTCGTAACTGAATAGTCGTCGGTTGCTAAAAATCCCCCCCCCCCCTCCCCCGACTTACCTTCAATATAATGTCGAATTGGAGTGGCTGTCATCCGTTAGCCAGCCAGCATAGAACAATACTTTGAGGGGGAAAGGAAACACACGGTCCTTAGCGGATGATTTTATTCAGACAACGAAGTCATTCGGCGCTCAGTGTTTTCCGGGTAATTTTGGACGAGTCCATCTCTCAACATAGGGGGAACTCATGTGATCCAATATTATAATGAGCTAATACAAAATGCTGCGGAAAAAATGTTAGAAGTCTTTTCTGAAGTAAAACAACAGCACCGTTTTACCGCAGCATTCTTTATTTAAATTTTACTGCACTGAAATGTTTTCCTGCGAAAAAAAGAGGCTTCGGCGGATGATGACATTATTCAGAAATGCTGCAGAAAAAAACGTTTTTCTGCAGTATTTCTGTTTTCCGCAGAATAACTGAATGAAATCATTATCCGAAAAGGATAGGTAGTCTCTGTTTCCGCGGCGTTTTGTCCTTCTTATTATGACATGAGTTCTCCATTTGTTGAGAGATGGACTCGTCCAAAATTACCGAGAAAACAGCACCGAATGATTTCGTTGTCGAAAGTTCAAAGTTGCAAAATTACGCTGGTAACACACTTACCTGTCCGCAGCATTATCAAATTTGCATAGACGGACGCAGTAGTTCACTTCGTTTTCGATTTGCTTAAAAAATTATTCTCGCTTCTGATTGGGCCACTGTTGAGCAAGCTATTATATCCCCGAGGGGGGAGGGGAGGGGGGGGGCGGATACAAACGCTACTTTACAAGATCGTTAGTTTTTCTGGGTAAAAAAACTATTACAGGTTATTTGTAAGAAAAAGGTATTCCCAATAATGCTGCATAAAAACATGTAAACATTATGTTGCGGAAAAACTACTTTGAGAGGGAAAGGAGGCACACCGTGAGGATGTCATTGTCCTTAGCGTATTATCCGTTTTTCAGCTTTTCTGCGGAAAAACAGTAATGATGTAGAAAAAACCGGTTTACCTGCAGCATTTTTGAATATAGATGTCATCATCCGCAGAAGCATCGTTTTTTCCGCAGCAAAACAGTTTTTCCAACAAATAATGCTTACATATTTTTCTGCGGAATTATTGGGAATAACTTTTTCTCAGGAATAACTTGTCAATCAATCAATCAGTATGAGGCTTTTATCGCGCGTATTCCGTGGGTACAGTTCTAAGCGCAGGGATTTTTTTTTATAATTTTTTTTATGCAATTTATATCGCACACATATTCAAGGCGCAGGGATTTATTTATGCCGTGTGAGATGGAATTCTTTTTACACAATACATCACGCATTCACATCGGCCAGCAGATCGCAGCTATTTCGGCGCATATCCTACTTTTCACGGCCTATTATTCCAAGTCACACGGGTATTTTGGTGGAAATTTTTATCTATGCCAATACAATTTTGCCAGGAAAGATCCTTTTGTCAATCGTGGGATCTTTAACGTGCACACCCCAATGTAGTGTAGACGAAGGGACCTTGGTTTTTCGTCTCATCCGAAAGACTAGCACTTGAACCCACCACCTAGGTTAGGAAAGGGGGGAGAAAATTGCTAACGCCCTGACCCAGGGTCGAACTCGCAACCTCTCGCTTCCGAGCGCAAGTGCGTTACCACTCGGCCACCCAGTCCTAAGGAGACACACTTGTGACAGTTTTTTGTACCCAGAAAACACTGAGCGCCGAATGACTTCGTTGCCTGAATAAAGTCATAATCCGCTAAGGACGACTACCTCCTAACCGTGTGTCTCCTTTCCCCCTCAAAGTATTCAAGTTGCTGACTGGCTAACAGATGACAGCCACTCCTATTCAACATTGTATTGAAGGTTAGTCTGGGGTGGGGGGTGGGGGTGGGGTTAGCAACCGACGACTATTCAGTGACAGAACAGAGCGAGACTGCTGAGAGAGAGAGATAGAGAGAGAGAGAGAGAGAGAGAGAGAGAGAGAGAGAGAGAGAGAGGGAGAGAGAGAGAGAGGGAGAAAGAGAGAGAGAGGGAGAAAGAGAGAGAGAGAGAGACAGAGAGAGAGAGAAGGAGGGAGAGAGAGAGACAGAGAGAGAGAGAGAGAGGAAGAGAGAAAGACGAAGTGAGAGAGAGAGTGTTCGAATGTCTAGTTTACATACATTTTGCATCAAACCGGATTATGCGTCTGCTGCCCCATTCGCGACAGTCTTCAACCCGGTGTACGATCATTTCGCATATTTGACCGCCTCTCGCATGCACGCTCTAACGAATGATTCCAACCCGACATTAGCACTCCTTTGCATCAAGTATGACTCCTTTGTCACTAAGACTCCCGTACCAAAGCTGAATACGAGCAGTTTTTGTAAAAACAAGCGCATTTCTACATTTGAAACCCACCGAGCAGCCATTTCCGGTGCTTCGTCACCACGATTTCTGGTTTTAACATTCAAATACGGGAAAACGCAAATCCTTCTTCAACATATTATGCATTTCGAAACAAAGTTAGTCATCGCAGATGCAGTAGCTCACCTTTAATCCAGACAAAAATCAACAACTTTGTGGTAAAACGGGAAAATGCAGGCCGAATCGAGTGTTTACCACTGTTCACCAGCTTACCACTGTATAGCCGGTTATCCCCCGTGTCCCTGGAATGGCCTCTGCTCGTCAACAGTGACAACAACATCCAGAAACCCCTTGTCGAATACTTATGCGAAAACCATCGCACGACGAAGGAAAGATTTGACGACTCGTCCTCAGCAAAACATGTGGCAGTGAGAAGGTGATAACTCGTGGTAGTTCCCCTAGAGTGCCGAATATTCTATTCGGTGAAATCCATCATACTCTAGAAACTGTGTATTCGATCCTTCTTCTTCTGCCGCTGGGTGTCAAGTGCGCCGTCCTTGTGTCTCTCACAGACCACCTAGCCAATAACACGTGACTGACCTTGTCACATATCAAGTTCAGCTATCCACAATTCTGCCTCGCAAAGCAGAATTAACCCCGAAAAAAACGTGCGCCCCAAAATCCGTGCTCTGCGCTGTCAGCAAAACTCTGCCGTATAGCCCCGACTCACGCACAGGCGCTTTCAGTCGCAATTGACCAAGAGAAGGCACCCCACTGAGTGACACTTTCTTGGTCTATGTCACCAGATCGTGACACTCTCTCTCTCTCTCTCTCTCTCTCTCTCTCTCTCTCTCTCTCTCTCTCTCTCTCTCTCTCTCTCTCTCTCTCTCTCTCTCTCTCTCTCTCTTTCTCTGTTGTTATTGTTGTAGTTATCACATGCATGCACTTATCTCTAAATTCATACCACATTTTGGACATTTTGGACTGTTTCTCTTTAATCTCACACAATCTTATACCTTCATTCTTTAAATATACAATGTTGCCTGCCTGATAGTTATTGTTCCAGGTTCAATCAGTAGCTATGGTCTTTGTAAAGCACTATACCCTCTTCCCCACCCTCATTTTTCTGTCTTAGATTACCATTTGAGAATTGTATATGAATAATAATAATAATAATACGAATATTTATAATGCGCACATATCTCACCAACAGGCGACTCAAGGCGCACATACACTCATTTACACACACGGAGACTTAAAGTCACTAACACACACACACCATCAACCATTAAATATCTACAGTTATTCAGGGTGGGATGGGGGTGGGCAGTGTAGAATGCATGGATTATTTGGAAAAAAGGAATGTCTTGAGTGCAGATTTGAATGATTCGAGGGACTGTTGTTGACGGAGGGGGAGAGGTAGTGTGTTCCATTGGCTAGGTGCTTGGAAAGAAAATGAGCGTTGACCTGCTGTTTTGAGTTTGGTGTGGGGGATGTTGAGTTTAAGGGAGTCGGCAGATGATCTGAGTGCTCGTGAAGGGACATAGAGAGAGAGAGAGAGAGTCAGAGAGATAGGCAGGGGCGAGACCATGGAGGCATTTGTAGGTGAGAGTGTTGATTTTGTATGTGATACGGGCAGGAACGGGCAACCAGTGGAGCTGATTTAGGAGGGGGTGATATGGTCTCTCTTTTTCTTTCGTAAGACAAGACGGGCAGAGCTATTTTGAATGCGTTGGAGACGAGAGATAGAAGAAGAGGGAAGACCCGCCAAGAGAGAGTTACAATAGTCAAGACGTGAGAGAATGGTGGAAGTGACCAGTTTGGCGGTAGCATCTGTGGTGAGGTACTTGCGGATAGTGGCGATGCGGCGGAGTTGGAAGTAGCAGGTGCGAGAGACAGAAGAGATGTGTTGTTTCATGGGAAAGGGTGTTGTCTAGAGTGACTTCGAGATTTTTGACAGCAGAAGACAGAGGGACAGAAGAGTCAGAGAGTTGAAGAGAGTTGGAGGTGGCTTTGGAGAGTTTGGATGTAGTGCCTATTAGAATAGGTTCAGTTTTGTTGCTATTGAGCTGGAGTTTGTTTTCTGTCATCCAATTCTGCACGTCAGTGATAGTGTCAGAGATAGAGGAAAGAAGAGATTCAGACTGGTCAGGGGAAGAGCTGTAATTGTGAAGTTGAGAGTCGTCGGCAAAAGAGTGGTGGAGAACGTTGTGTCGGTCAAGGATGTGGTCAAGAGGTTGAGTGTAGAGAGTAAACAGTACAGGCCCAAGGACTGAGCCCTGAGGGACTCCGCACTCAAGCCTGATGGGGTCAGAGTTCAGTTTGTCAATCGAAACAGTCTGGTAGCGGTCGGTGAGATAAGAAGAGAACCAAGAAAGAGCTGTGCTATGGATACCAAAGGTGTGCTGAAGGCGTTGAAGGAGGATGTTTTGGTCGACTGTGTCAAAGGCCGCTGATAGATCAAGTAGGGCGACGGCAGAGATTTCAGCTTGGTCAGTGGCAAGGAGGAGATCATTAGTGATTTTGAGAAGGGCAGTTTCGGTGGAGTGGTGAGGACGATAGGCAGATTGAAGCGGAGACAGAAGATTGTTGCAAAGAAGGTGAGAGTTGAGTTGTTTCAGGACGACTCTTTCAAGGAGTTTGGAGATGAAGGAAAGGTTTGAGACAGGGCGGTAGTTGCTGAGAGTGTTTGGGTCAAGGGATGGTTTCTTCAGTAGAGGTTTGACAATAGCAGTCTTAAAGGAGTTGGGGACAGTGCCTGTTTGCAGAGAAGTGTTGATGATTTTGAGAATACTTTCTTTCTTTCTTTCTTTATTTGGTGTTTAACGTCGTTTTCAACCATTCAAGGTTATATCGCGACGGTTTTGAGAATAGAAGGGAGGAGTTCAGGAAGACAGTCAGAGTAGAGTTGTGTGGGAAGAGGGTCAAGGTCACAGGTTTTCAAGGTCATTTCTTTGAGGACTTTCTCCAGGACAGTGAGAGTGAGAGGCTGAAAGTGTGTGAAGGGAGTGCCTGTAAATGCAGGAGGAGTTTCACAGTTTTGGTGTGGGATTTTGTCTAGTTTGTCACGTATGGTTTGGATCTTGTTGTGGAAGTAATCAGAGAAAGCTTGCGACAGTTTGGAGGGGTCGATGTTGTTGGGCAAGGGAGAAGCAGAAGAGCAGCCAAGAAGGTCATTCATTGTGGAGAAGAGTGTTTTGGCAGAGGTTGTTTCACAGATTTTGGTGCTGTAGTGCGATTGTTTGGCGTCTGCGATGAGTGTCTGAACATGTTCCTTTTGCTTGTTGTAAATCTGTCTGTCAACTACCAGCTTTGAGGTTCGCGACTTCCTCAGTCTCTGCTCGGCGACGCAACTGGTTTGCATACTTAACTTCAGCTGTGATCCAGGGTGCAGAAGGCCTATCTACGATGAGTTTGGTTTTTGCGGGCGCATGTTCATCAAGAAGTGTGCTGAGAGTGGAGTCGTAATGACGTACAGGGTCTGAGGATACCGGAGGATCAAGCAGTCGGCGGGCTGCTTCTGCGCGAAATGTGTCAGTGTTAACTTCTTTGAGGTTACGGCGGACTACGCGCTTTTTCTGTTTGGATGGTTTGGCCATCTTAAGAGAGAACAAAACTGCAGAGTGATCGGATCTGAGGTAGTCATTCAGAAGGATGTCGTACACCAGGTCAGTGGACTCATGGGTGACAATCCAGTCAATGATGTGTGTTTTGCGTGTGGGAGTGTCTACATGCTGTTTGAGGTCGTGACAGTCAAGAAGGTCCATCGTCTGTCTTGTGTCGGTGTTCTGTGGCTGGTCGAACTGTATGTTGAAATCGCCGATGAGGACGATGTTTGAGGTGTGAGTGTAGTGATGTTGAAGCATTTCTTCAGCTTCTGTGAGAAACATGGGGAATGTGAACTTGTTCTTTGCATTGGGGGGAGGGCGGTATATACAGATCACACAAGTGCTAGTGCCAGAGCAGGTAATCACCATCTCTACAATTTCAAAGGTAGTGTGTTCATAAGGAACGGATGTTCTGAAAGTAACAAAAGGTTCTAACGACTTCCTGAAAACAACAGCAATCCCACCACCTCTAGAGGATCGGGGGCATGACTTTAAACAATAGCCAGGTGGAGTCAAGAGTTGGCATGTGGCTTCATGGCCAGTATCACTTAGCCAAGTTTCTGTCAGAAACATCACATCTAGGTTTTGTTCCAGAATAAAGTCACAGATTGCTTCTGGTTTGCCTGATTTCACAGCGGACTGCGAGTTCAGATGATATGATTGTATTTGTGTTGTTGGGTGGAGTGGGATCTTTTCCTTGCACAGAATGACTAGTGTGTACGTCCTAGGCCTCTGAATCCAGTCTTGGACAAGTGGCTCTCGGATCGGCGAACACGGCAGAATGAGTTCACTGTTCTCTCGTTTGGGGCAGAGATTTCGGGGAAGGTAAAGAACAAAACTCGTTATTTTGTGGACAAGAAATATTTCTGCTGATGTCTGAAAAAAAATATGCATGGACGTATGAAGGGTTGAATGAATGGATAGATGGATAGATGGATGGATGGATGAACGCATTTATGTGTGTGCGTATATGTCTGGGCGTGCATTACTGCGTTTTTCATGAGTGCGAGCGTGAGTGTGTTTTCTCGTGCAATATTTGCGAATGTGCGCTTGCATGAGTATGTATGTGTGCATGTGTCTTACTATGAGTTTCATTCACTTTTTCATGTGCACCCCCAAAGGCCAACACCAATGCAGTCAACGCCACCAACAGGGCTTTCCCTGAGAGGTGTTCAACCCGTAGACCCCACCCTGGTTCCACCCGACCCGCCTTTTGGTGGCTGCAAGGCAGAAAACAACGGTTCTCAAGACGAACAATGTGTCTGCCAAGGTGGATTCGCACAGCCCACAGCAACCTTTCGCGTCTGGAATATCTCAGGGGAGTGTGGAACAGATGAACTGTGTCCTTCAAACAACGGGTATGAGCGCATCTACAACAGTCCTTGCTTCGATTATCACAGCAGCAGCGGTCTCTTCTACCATCGGACACCATCGGAGGTTGGTTGGTTGGTTATTGTTACATTTAGTCAAGTTTTGACTAAATGTTTTAACGTAGAGGGGGAAATCGAGACGAGGGTCATGGTGTGTGTGCGTGTGTCTGTGTGTGTGTGTGTAGAGCGATTCAGACTAAACTACTGGACCGATCTTTATGAAATTTTACATGAGAGTTCCTGGGTATGATATCCCCAGACGTTTTTTTAAAAATTGTTTTTGATAAATGTCTTTGGTGACGTCATATCCGGCTTTTTGTGAAAGTTGAGGCAGCACTGTCACGCCCTCATTTTTCAACCAAATTGGTTGAAATTTTGGTCAGGTAATCTTCGACGAAGCCCTGACTTCGGTATTGCATTTCAGCTTGGTGGCTTAAAAATTAATTAATGACTTTGGTCATTAAAAATCTGAAAACGAGTATACGGTCTTGCTGAAAAACTGCATTGCGTTCAGTTTCATTCTGTGAGTTCGACAGCTTGACTAAATGTTGTATCTTTTGCCTTACGCGATTTTTATTTTTTTTTTTTATCGTCCATACGACCTATTTGGCTATTCGGGACCTATGCAAGTTTGTTTCCTTTCTCAGTTCACATGGTTTTCTCCTTTCTTAAGACTAGTTTTTGTTAAGGTCTATTATCGTAAAACTTGTAGAAATGTCTATCAAAAAAACACCTAAAAATCTTTAGAATACTCATGTCTTTTTTCAATTTTACCAAAGCCCTGGGGAGACCGCAGATCAACAGCGCAAAGGTTCCGGGACGTGTATGTCAACAGAGCTAATCATGTTGACGTGTACATCTACACCATGAACCCCGGTAAGGACACTATAATGCCAAAAAAAAAATAGGTCTGTTTACGGTAACATAGGCCAAAAAAATAGGGTCGGTAGGTCGGGATTGTTTTGTTTTTTTGTGGTTTTTTTTCCCCAAAAACCATATTTTTACGTTATTTTGCCAAAAAAACAAGATTTTTTTTTTTTTTTTCCCCAAATGCCAAAAAAAAGTCTAGGGTCGCGCGAAAAAACTAGGGTCGGTCGGGTTACCGTAAACAGACCTATTTTTTTTTTTTGGCCCAAGTGACGCGAGCAGGTTAGACTATTTGAGTTACGAATAGTCAGCTCGTTTGTTTTACAGGTTATGTCATGCAGTTGGCTTTCGCAGTACGACTGCTAGACAACAGTGGATGACCTATGCAGAAATTCGAGCTGTTTTGTATGTGTATTTATTTATGTTCTTATTGTATATGCTTGACTGATAGGGTGTCAGGTACGATTCTTTCACAAATGACCGGCTTTTGCAAAGCCAGCTACCCACGTCCCCGTCTTATACCCACAACACTTGGTTGCAAGACTGGAGAAAGGGTCCATGTGTTAATGTCGAAATGGCGAACAAAGTAGAGCAACCATAATTAGAATATCCTCCCCCCCCCCCCCTACCCCGGGCTTGTTTATGTGCCTGTTGCTGTAAAAGGCCATTGCGCATACTATAGTTGTCTTTATTTGAAATACACGTTTTCGTCCTCCTCTTACTGATTTCAGGGGGGACCAACGGAGATTTTCAGCAACATAGCGGCTCTGGCGAGGATGTTCCCAGCCCCAGTGTCAACGTCAACCGTGCAAAACACCTGACCATCCAGTTCCACCGGGCAGACGTCCAACAGAACCTGACTGGTAAGCAAGGGGTAGTGGCGTGGACATACCAAGGTGTCTTTCTGTGCCTAAAATCTACGATGCACAGTGCAAAAGTCTGACCGAAGAGCTTGAAATTGAAACTGTATATATATATATACGGGAAGAAGTAGAGCCGATCATGGATAAACTGCAAACTGCAGAAGGTAACACAGTCACCGCCCAAAGCGATATCCTACAAGAACAAGTTAAATTCTACAAAAACGTTTTTAAGAAAACCGATGATTTCTCAGAGGCACAGGCTAATACTTTTTTAGGAGAAGCTGATATCCCACAACTGACACGAGAACAAACTGAAGCGTTAGAAAACCCAGTAACTGAACAAGAACTTCTTACAGCGTTAAAAAGCATGAAAAATGGTTCTTCACCGGGATGTGACGGAGTGACTACAAGTTTTATTAAATTCTTTTGGTCGAGAATAAGAGAGCTACTATTAGGCTCGATTCAAAGATCCTTTCATGTAGGAGAAATGTCTCCCTCACAAAAAAGAGCTATTATAACCTTAATCCATAAAGGAAAAGACCTCACAAGAGATAACTTGTGTAACTGGAGACCCATCTCCCTTACAAATACAGACTATAAATTATTAGCAAAATGCCTTGCGCTTAGGATGTCGAATGTTATAAGTGATTTGATCTCAGAGGATCAAGTGGGATTCATTAAGGGTAGAAAAGCTAGTAATATTATCCGATTAATAGATGACGTAATTGAACATATGAATAATGAAAATAAACCCGGTATTTTATTGGCCCTAGATTATACACGTGCATTTGACTCTATCTCCAAGGAATTCATGCTATGGGCTTTCAGAAAATTCGGATTTGGCGAGAATTTTACGCATTGGGTTAAAGTTCTCACAAATGAGACCGAAAGTAGTTATAACTACCTTGGCTGGATTTCCGAACCATTCCCGATTGAGACAGGAATTCGCCAAGGCTGCCCGTTTTCGCCAATGGCCTTCATTCTCGGACTGGAAATTCTTGCAATAAAGATTAGAAACGATCCAAGCATACACGGACTTCGATTACCTCGCTCCCAGATAGAGATTAACAACTCAATTGATAAAATTAGCAATGTACGCTGACGACATTAGCATGCTATTACAAGGAAAACAAGATCTGGAAAATGCAATGAAGCTTGTCACTGATTTCACGAAAATATCACAACTAAAAATTAATAAAAACAAAACGGAAGCAATGTGGCTAGGATCTCAAAAGGACAGCAGAGAACATCTCTGTGACTTAAAATGGAAAAAACAACTAAAGATTTTAGGTATACTCTTTAAAAATGATGTCACTGCATCAGACATAAATGAGAATTGGTCGGAAAGAATCGAAAAAATAGAAAGAATAATAAGCATATGGTCTAAAAGAAACCTTAGTATCACAGGCAAATTATGTATTGTAAAAAGTTTCTTGATTTCACAATTTGTATACCCAATGCAAGCTTTAAGTGCTCCAGCCACTATCCTACAGAAAGTAAATACAATCTTATTTCGATTTTTATGGAAAAAGAAGTACACAAATACGCGAGCCTTTGAAAAGGTAAAAAGATGTGTAATGTGCAACGTAGGGGAGAATGGAGGTTGTAATATGATAAACATAATAGATATGCAAGCCTCCTTTATGATGACATGGATAACTCAGTTAAAAATAGACACATCTGCCAAATGGAAATTAATACCAACCTACATCTTTAATGAAGTTGGAACAAACCTTTGCTGCCTCAATGCTACTGCCAATCCAAAAACATTTTTAGGACTCGAAAAAGTCAAATCTAAATTCTGGAAATCATGTCTAATTAAATGGCTTGAATTCAGAAATATATACCTGTCCAATACTGAATTCAAATATACCTGTCTCTGGAATAGCAAAGAGATAATGTACAGAAATAGACCTCTGTTCTTCAAGAGATGGACAAATGCATACATAAATTACGTCCAAGATATATGGACAGACGAGGGATTATTACCACTCGCACGTATTGCAGAAAAAATCGGGGACTACCCTGCTCTGCTGTTTGATTATAATGCAATGCGAACCGCGCTCATTGCGCAATCATTGCGAGCTGACAATAACCAAACTCAAGAAGCGACTGTCTCTCTAGAACCTCAATCTCTTAAAAACTGGACTCCCAAAAAATTTAGATCACTACTTACCAAACAAAAAGCAAGTACTCCTTGCTCAATACATTTTTGGATGAATAAATATAACTATAAAATAGAAAGAAATCATTGGATGATAGCAAACAACTGCACCAAGGAAGAGCGACTAAGGCTACTTCACTGGAAGATATTGCATAATATCTACCCCACTAATATCTTACTACACAAAATGAAAAAAACGTGAAAACAATCGCTGTAGTCTGTGTGGAGATATTGATTTCATTGAAAATTTTTTCTTTAAATGCCCAAGAATATCACTTTTTTGGAAGAACGTAGAAAAGCAAATTTATATAAAAACAGGTTCACAGATAAAATTAAAAGAAACTGACGTTTTATTTGGTTTCCAACCGAACAAGCAACAGGACCAAACTATAAGAAATATTAACTTTATTCTGCTTGTTGCAAAAATGTCAATAAGTATATACAAATACGGAGAAGGCTTTGACCCAAATTGTATATTTGAAAGAGAGCTCTCCATTCGGCTTTTTGACTGAGAAACCCAGTACTATCATGCTATTGTAAATGACTCGTTGCAAATGTCAATGTATTAACTAAGGTGAACCAATGATGAAAACAATTATGACGAACAGCAAAATATATCATTATTATTAATTCATTTAAACACAACCATGGCAATAGAGAGAGAGAGAGAGGGAGGGAGAGAGAGAGAGAGAGAGAGAGGGAGAGAGAGAGAGAGGGAGAGAGAGAGAGAGATTGAGAGAGGAACTTGAGAGAGAGAGAGGGGGAAAGGGGAGGGTGCGAGAGAGAGAGAGGTAGAGAAAGAGCGGAGGGAGGGGTGGGAGAGAGAGAGCGAGAAAGAGAGATTTTCGAAGATTGTCCATGTTAAACGAAAGAATGATATTATTGCTATTTATAACCCTATCTGTTTATGTTTAAACTGTTCAGCATCGCTCACAGTATCAGAGAGAGAGAGAGAGAATGGTAGGGTTTATGTTTCAACTGTTCAGCATCGCTCACAGTATCAGAGAGAGAGAGAGAGAGAGTGGCAGGGAGGGTGAGAGAGACAGAGAAGGGGAGAGGTGGAGAGAGAGAGAGAGAGAGGACGATTAAAGATGGAGAGAGGGAGAGAGGGGAGGGGAGGGAGAGAGAGGATGGGGAGAGAAAATAGAGAAAGAGAGAAAGTGTGCAAATGCCAGTTGACGGAGAGAATTATAGCTAAATTATAATTGATTGAAAATATTGTACATTTTCGAAGATTGTCCATGCTAAACGAAAGAATGATATTATTATTTATAACCCATTCTGTTTACGTTTAAACTGTTCAGCTTCGCTCACAGTATCATACTCATAGCGAGTCATATTGTAACTGAGGTTCAAAAAAATAAGAATAGGAAAGAAAGAAGAAAGAAAAAGAAAAAAGAAAAAAAAAAGAAAAAAGAAAAAAAAAAGAAAAAAGAAAAAAAAAGAAAAGAAAAGTAAAAAAAAAAATTAAAAAAAAAAGAAGTAGAGCCGAATACCGGTGAGTGGCGCACCGTACGCCGGCGAAGTCGTATATAGATATAGATATATGTACTTGATGAATACCCGCTTCGCCGGGTAGCCGGCTTCGCCGGGAAGAAGTAGAGCCGGGTGAGTGGCGCACCGTGCGCGATTGACGCCACACGAAGGAAAACGTCTAAAAATAGTAACGGGATTATGGATTGAGCGTTGTGGACAGTGACCTTCTAAAAATAGTATAACGGGAATATGGATTGACGCCACACGAAGGAAAGGAGATAAACGCAAAACACTGGAGAAGATAAGGAAGAGTTACTGGGAATGGATGTAGTGGATGTACAGAAAAACCAAAATCGGTTCAGCGCTGCGCGCTGAGAGCACGTGTTGAAAATTCTCATCGACCAGGTTGTGTCCGGGGTCTACCTGAATATGCCCACCAAATTGGAAGCAGATCCATGGAGAACTTTGGCCGGGCATCGCGAACACACAGACAGACACAAGTCGTATATATATACGACTTGTGTCTGTCTGTCTGTCTGTCTGTCTGTCTGTCTGTGTCTTCGCGATGCACGGCCAAAGCCGTTCTCGTTGGATCTGCTTCAAATTTGGTGCGCATATTCAGGTACACCCCGGACACAACCTGGTCGATGAGATATTGCAACACGTGCTCTCAGCGCGCAGCGCTGAACCGATGGTTTTTCTCTGGATCCATTCCCAGTAACTCTTACTTATCTTCTCCAGTGTTTTGGGCGTTTATCTCCCTTCCTTCGTGTGGCGCGCTACGGTATGACAAGCAGCTTCAGATATTCCCGTTCCGTTACTATTTTTAGAAGGTCACTGCACTGTCCAGAACGCTTTCCTTGCACACGTAAGTTGTCCTCACTGTAAAAGTGCAAAGGTCGAATCAATTTATAGCCACGTGAAAAATACACTGTCATCTATCTCTATATAGTTATACATATAGATATATAGATATATATATGCTAAGAGATTTTAACAAATCTCGGAAGAAAGTCTCTGCTGACTTTCAATTGTTTCTTTCATAATTTCTGATGGTTTTTTTATATCTATATCTATATATATATATATACGACTTGTGTCTGTCTGTGTGTGCGTCTGTGTGTGAGTTCGCGATGCACGGCCAAAGTTCTCGATGGATCTGCTTCAAATTTGGTGGGCATATTCAGGTAGACCCGGTACGGGACACAACCTGGTCGATATTTCAACATGTGCTCTCAGCGCGCAGCGCTGAACCGATTTTGGTTCCACCTCAGCTATTTTGGTTCCACCTCAGCTACCCGGGCCCCCATACCGACACACCAAAGCCAAAGTTCTCGGTGGATCTTTTTCAAATTTGGACACCGTATTCAGCTACACTCCGGACACAATATCATCGATGAGATATTTCAACACGTGCTCTCAGCGCGCAGCGCTGAACCGAATTTGGTTTTTGTGTTCATTTCACCATTATAAGTAACTCTTCCTTATCTTCTCATCTTCTCCATGTTTTCAGCGTTTACCTCCCTTCCTTCGTATGGTGCACTATAGTATCTTCGGATATTCCCGGCGTTCTGTTACTATTTTTAGAAGGTCACCGCAGTGTCCAGAACGTAAATTGGACCCGTAAATTATCCTCACTGTAAAAGTGCAAAGGTCGAATCAATTTATAGCCACGCGAAAAATACACTGTCATCTATCTCTCTATAGATACGGCTTCTCTGTGTTTGTGTGTGTGTGTGTGTGTGTGTGTGTGTGTCTCTATGTGAGCAACACCTGTGCATTGTTCAGTTCTGTTTGTGATGTGGTCTGGCGGCTTTTGTGTAATTTTATGTACTGGCCTTCCTTTGAGAAGCCATAACAGTTCAAAAGGGCTTAGAGATAAGCTCTAACTTGCTCAGTCCTGTTTGAGTGGAGTTCGCCTCCAAAGGTGATTAACACGGTTACATTCGTCGACAAGGATGGGACTCGATATGGTCAGGAATGGCATTATGGCCACTGAATCATTTTCGTGCTGTTCCCATTCCACGAATCTGGGAGGGACCTAAGCTTGGCGGGTCCATTGTTCGGACCCGGCGAAGCCGGCGTACGGCTCTAAGTACTTCTTCCCGGCGAAGCCGGCTACCCGGCGAAGCGGGTATTCATTCAGACGACGCACTGCAGATTATCCCAGCCCGCTACACGTTGCGTGAAAGGAAAACAGGCCAAGTACTCATCATCTATATATATATATATACGACTTGTGTCTGTGTGTCTGTGTCTTCGCGATGCACGGCCAAAGTTCTCGATGGATCTGCTTCAAATTTGGTGGGCTTATTCACAGAGACCCCGGACACAACCTGATCGATGAGATATTTCAACACGTGCTCTCAGCGCGCGGCGCTGAACCGAATTTGGTTCCACCTCAGCTACCCGGGCCCCTATACCGACACACCAAAGCCGCTACACCACATCACAACGCCAAAGTTCTCGGTGGATCTTTTTCAAATTTGGACACCGTATTCAGCTACACCCCGGACACAATATCATCGATGAGATATTTCAACACGTGCTCTCAGCGCGCAGCGCTGAACCGATTTTGGGTTTTCTGTTCATTTCACCATTCCCAGTAACTCTTCCTTATCTTCTCCATGTTTTCAGCGTTTACCTCCCTTCCTTCGTATGGTGCACTATAGTATGAGGGGGCATCTTCGGATATTCCCGGCGTTCTGTTACTATTTTTAGAAGGTCACCGCAGTGTCCAGAACGTAAATTGGACCCGTAAATTATCCTCACTGTAAAAGTGCAAAGGTCGAATCAATTTATAGCCACGCGAAAAATACACTGTCATCTATCTCTCTATATATACGGCTTCTCTGTGTTTGTGTGTGTGTGTGTGTGTGTGTGTGTGTGTGTGTGTGTCTCTCTCTCTCTATGTGGGCAACACCTGTGGATTGTTCAGTTCTGTTTGTGATGTGGTCTGGCGGCTTTTGTGTATTTGTATGAGCGAGAGTGTGCGGGGGGCGGGAGGGTGGTGAACCACTGTACATAAAGGGAAAGTTTGTGTGCGTGCCTGTGTGTGTTCTTAATCTAAGACAAATGTCGCCAATGTTTTTACAGAGTGACGTTAAATAAACGATTTTATCATCATGTATCTGTATGTACTGGCCTTCCTTTGAGAAGCCATAACAGATCAAAAGGGCTTAGAGATAAGCTCTAAATTGCTCAATCCTGTTTGAGTGGAGTTCGCCTCCAAAGGTGATTAACACGGTTACATTCGTCGACAAGGATGGGACTCGATATGGTCAGGAATGGCATTATGGCCACTGAATCATTTTCGTGCTGTTCCCATTCCACGAATCTGGGAGGGACCTAAGCTTGGCGGGTCCATTGTTCGGACCCGGCAAAGCCGGCGTACGGCTCTAAGTATTTCATCCCGGCGAAGCCGGCTACCCGGCGAAGCGGGTATTCCTCTAGTATATATATATACGGCTTGACTTTACAGTTTTAGTTTTCCTTTGTTACTTTTCACCTTTTTATATTTAGTCAAGTTTTGACTAAATATTTTAACATCGAGGGGGAATCGAAACGAGGGTCGTGGTGTATGTGCGTGTGTGTGTCTGTGTGTCTGTGTGTGTGTGTGTGTGTGTGTGTAGAGCGATTCAGACTAAACTACTGGACCGATCTTTATGAAATTTGACTTGAGAGTTCCTGGGTATGAAATCCCCGAACGTTTTTTTCATTTTTTTGATAAATGTCTTTGATGACGTCATATCCGGCTTTTCGTGAAAGTTGAGGCGGCACTGTCACGCCCTCATTTTTCAACCAAATTGGTTGAAATTTTGGTCAAGTAATCTTCGACGAAGCCCGAACTTCGGTATTGCATTTCAGCTTGGTGGCTTAAAAATTAATTAATGACTTTGGTCATTAAAAATTTGAAAATTGTAAAAAAAAATAAAAATTGATAAAACGATCCAAATTTACGTTTATCTTATTCTCCATCATTTGCTGATTCCAAAAACATATAAATATGTTATATTCGGATTAAAAACAAGCTCTGAAAATTAAATATATAAAAATTATTATCAAAATTAAATTGTCCAAATTAATTTAAAAACACTTTCATCTTATTCCTTGTCGGTTCCTGATTCCAAAAACATATAGATATGATATGTTTGGATTAAAAACACGCTCAGAAAGTTAAAACAAAGAGAGGTACAGAAAAGCGTGCTATCCTTCTTAGCGCAACTACTACTCCGCTCTTCTTGTCAATTTCACTGCCTTTGCCATGAGCGGTGGACTGACGATGCTACGAGTATACGGTCTTGCTGAAAAATGGCATTGCGTTCAGTTTCATTCTGTGAGTTCCACAGCTACTTGACTAAATATTGTATTTTCGCCTTACGCGACTTGTTTATATTTAGTCAAGTTTTGACTAAATATTTTAACATCGAGGGGGAATCGAAACGAGGGTCGTGGTGTATGTGTGTGCGTGTGTGCGTGCGTGCGTGCGTGTAGAGCGATTCAGACCAAACTACTGGACCGATCTTTATGAAATTTGACATGAGAGTTCCTGGGTATGATATCCCCGAACGTTTTTTTCATTTTTTTGATAAATGTCTTTGATGACGTCATATCCGGCTTTTCGTGAAAGTTGAGGCGGCACTGTCACGCCCTCATTTTTCAACCAAATTGGTTGAAATTTTGGTCAAGTAATCTTTGACGAAGCCCGGACTTCGGTATTGCATTTCAGCTTGGTGGCTTAAAAATTAATTAATGACTTTGGTCATTAAAAATCTGAAAATTGTAAAAAAAAATAAAAATTTATAAAACGATCCAAATTTACGTTTATCTTATTCTCCATCATTTGCTGATTCCAAAAACATATAAATATGTTATATTCGGATTAAAAACAAGCTCTGAAAATTAAATATATAAAAATTATTATCAAAATTAAATTGTCCAAATCAATTTAAAAACACTTTCATCTTATTCCTTGTCGGTTCCTGATTCCAAAAACATATAGATATGATATGTTTGGATTAAAAACACGCTCAGAAAGTTAAAACAAAGAGAGGTACAGAAAAGCGTGCTATCCTTCTTAGCGCAACTACTACCCCGCTCTTCTTGTCAATTTCACTGCCTTTGCCATGAGCGGTGGACTGACGATGCTACGAGTATACGGTCTTGCTGAAAAATGGCATTGCGTTCAGTTTCATTCTGTGAGTTCGACAGCTACTTGACTAAATATTGTATTTTCGCCTTACGCGACTTGTTATATTTAGTCAAGTTTTGACTAAATATTTTAACATCGAGGGGGAATCGAGACGAGGGTCGTGGTGTATGTGTGTCTGTCTGTCTGTGCGTGTGTGTGTGTGTGTGTGTGTGTAGAGCGATTCAGACTAAACTACTGGACCGATCTTTATGAAATTTGACATGAGAGTTCCTGGGTATGAAATCCCCGAACGTTTTTTTTCATTTTTTTGATAAATGTCTTTGATGACGTCATATCCGGCTTTTCGTGAAAGTTGAGGCGGCACTGTCACGCCCTCATTTTTCAACCAAATTGGTTGAAATTTTGGTCAAGTAATCTTCGACGAAGCCCGGACTTCGGTATTGCATTTCAGCTTGGTGGCTTAAAAATTAATTAATGACTTTGGTCATTAAAATCTGAAAATTGTAAAAAAAAATAAAAATTTATAAAACGATCCAAATTTACGTTTATCTTATTCTCCATCATTTGCTGATTCCAAAAACATATAAATATGTTATATTCGGATTAAAAACAAGCTCTGAAAATTAAATATATAAAAATTATTATCAAAATTAAATTGTCCAAATCAATTTAAAAACACTTTCATCTTATTCCTTGTCGGTTCCTGATTCCAAAAACATATAGATATGATATGTTTGGATTAAAAACACGCTCAGAAAGTTAAAACAAAGAGAGGTACAGAAAAGCGTGCTATCCTTCTTAGCGCAACTACTACCCCGCTCTTCTTGTCAATTTCACTGCCTTTGCCATGAGCGGTGGACTGACGATGCTACGAGTATACGGTCTTGCTGAAAAATGGCATTGCGTTCAGTTTCATTCTGTGAGTTCGACAGCTACTTGACTAAATATTGTATTTTCGCCTTACGCGACTTGTCTTTCTTTTCCATTCGTGCTTGTTTGTTTGTTTGCTTGATTTTGTTTTAATTCTTTTTTTTTAAAGGGGGGGGGGGAGCCGGTGACAGATGCAGTCCATATTTACGCATGCCAAAACTAATTTTTCAGAGGAGAGTCCAGTCATTACCACACGGGTTGACTGGAACGATGAAACCCTAGGTTGTGAAGAACACAACAACAGCGGTCGACATGGCATAGTAGAAGATGAAGCGTGCACAGAGATCGTCCCTGAGCGCAACAGCACAGGGCAACATGTCGTTTCCCTAGAACCGGAAGAAGATCTGAATCTCGATCAGGAAAACCAGCGCATACGTGCACAGACCGCAGAAGATGCGCTTCGAAAAGAGGGGAAAATGTATTGCGGTTTTTCCTGCGTCTGGAAGAACGCGACAACTTGCACGGGGCTTTTTTGCCAAGCAGTTGTCGCTCGACTAAATGAGTGGGCGCTCCGCGAAGCTGTCCAGCGGCTCTACTCCCAGCTCCATATTCGTCTCCTGGCCATCGACAGCGGCCTGACCTTCCTGATGGACACTCCCACTAACCGCTGGCTGGAGGTGGTGCAGCAGCAGTTCCTGGTCGGTGACATCCTTAACCTCATGCTGCCTCAAGTTCGCAGACAGGATGTCACTTGGGCGGAGGTGACGCGATGCGAGTCCTTGCCATACGAGGTGGACCTGCGTGTTGGTGAAGCTTTCCCTGAACAGGTATTACATTTTTTTTTTTTAACCTCAGTTGCATGCAGGTTAACTACCCTTCTTATTTGCCTTTTTTCCTTTTTTTCTTTTTTTTTTTTTGGTATTACTTTTGATATAATGAATTTCTTATAGTTTTAGATTTCTGTCTGTCTGTTGTCGGCTTTAATCAAACACACTTCTTTTCCTCCTTCATTTATGTATGGCCACTAGTTTCACGATGAAAGTTCGTGATAATGTCAGTGAAACTGTGTCTCCACCCCCACCCCCTTTCTCTCTCTCTCTCTCTCTCTCTCTCTCTCTCTCTCTCTCTCTCTCTCTCTCTCTCTCTCTCTCTCTCTCTCTCTCTCTCTCTCTCTCTCTCTCTACCCCAAACTCTGAGTTTATGGCTGTACTTCAACGAAGGTAACATTTTAGACATCTGTAACGTACACAACAATGTACTTATATAATTGTGATGCTTGCATGAATGTTGCAGGTTGGTGTAGCCGCAATCGCAGCGCACAGAACGCATGAAGATGGAACACAAGGTACACACTACTAGTTTCGGTTTAATAGTGGTGTAACCCATGCATAAGAGATAAACCAACCTCTTTACTGCTCATACCACTTTTCTGCTTCACTGTTTTACTCTACATTTCTGATGATGGCACACAAGGTACACATCAGCAGTCTCGGTTGAATAGTAATAGAAGTATTCCCCATGCAACATAAGATAAACCAACTTTTAACTGCCCATTGTCATTGCCGCCTGACTGATACCGTGTACATTGATGTGAAACAGCCTAGTGTGACCAGATGGCCAACAGAAAAAGAAGAGGCAGAAGGGGAGATAGGCGGAGGGTGGTGGACTCAAACTCCCATCTTCTTGTACTTCTTTTATTTTACAGCCTGTAATCATAATACACAATAATGAGTAAATTGACCACCAAAAAAATACATTGATTATAATGAGTACATTGATTATATTCTTCTGCAGATGTAATACATACACAGTCAAATCAAAACATTGTTAGTTGTTCGGCGGCAAAAATCAGAGTATCAACAGTAGTGATACTGTAGCAAATAATAAGGCATTTAACAAAGGAATGC
>NW_027126626.1:0-7500 GCF_037325665.1 Littorina saxatilis | reverse complement strand
CACTTGCAGGAAATAACTTCTCACTCGGACCTGCTTTGCACAACAAAAACTCCATTCCCCTTGTAGCTCCTTCGTTTTTGCTGATCCCTATCATGGCCGTTCCATTACCCGAAAGCGAAGGGAAGTAAATTAGTAACACCTCACATATTATCTCCCCTGAGTGATGCGATCTTTCAAGGTAGGTATTTACTGGCATGTGTAGACGGTGTTTACACCAAGATACACAGATCTGTAAGTGCGAGCGCCAACAATAAGCGTTGAAAGATCTGGCTGCGTTCAGACAATGGAATGTACTTGAAGTGGAATGTCGTGTACAGGGAGTTATGGTCACTCCAGAGATTTCTCTTTTTTTTTTTTTTTTTTTTTTTTTTTTTTTTTGGGGGGGGGGGATATTGGTTGGTTTGTTCAGTTGTTGGTTCTGATATGTGTATGTGTGTATGTGCGTTTGTGTGTGTGTGTGTGTGAGTGAGTGTGTGTGTGCGTGTTCGTGTGTGTGTGCGTGTGTGTGTGTGTGTGTGTGTGTGTGTGAAAATCTGAAATAAAGGTAAACAAACGTGAACCAAAAGTAAAAATCAGTGATAACTGTATCAACAAGAGAACAGACTGGAGTGTAGGCCAAACACTCAGACAGTGAGGCCGAGGACGCAATAACAAACAAAAACACACAAAAACAAATAAAACAACAAAATGAAATCAGGATAACGCCACGAAGTTAACACTGAACCGCGGCATGGAAGCAGCAGGGCCTGGGGTATTAAGCGGCAATAATCCACGGCCATTACAACCACCCCCATCTTCATCCAATTCTTCACGCTGGCCACATTCCCCGGCCGATTCGTTAACCTGCCTCTCTAATTGACATTATGGTTTCCGCTTCCCGCCCCCTCCTCTCCGTCACGCACCCCTATCCACCGGTTTGCGCAGTCACTCCGTCCCTCCATTCCCCTCTTTGCCGTGAGTTTGGGGAATCTCTCTCTGGCAGCGTATCCGTCTATACTGACGTCTGTATGTCTGTCTGTCTGTCTGTCGGTCGAGCTGTGTGTGTGTGTGTGTGTGTGTGTGTGTGTGTCTCTCTCTCTCTCTCTCTCTCTCTCTCTCTCTCACACACACACTGACACACTGACACACACACACAATGACACACACACACACTGACACACACACGGCACACATACACAACCCCACACACACAAACACGCACATACAAACACACACACACACACACACACACACACAACCACAAACATTGAACTTCACACACACACACACACAGGCACACTGGGGACACACACACATCTACACACACACACTGACACACAACCACACACACATACGCGAACACATGCTACCTATGTAAGTCAGCCTTTGCACCAGAACCTCACAATCAGACTGCCGGAGCACATGAAGCTAATCATTCGTAGAAGCACATACAGCTAATGGCAGCTGGTCGGCTGCAGTGCTAATTAACCTATGCATGGGTTAAATCTGAGCCAAGGTGAAGGAAAGAATTATGTAACAACAATTTGCACGATTGGAACTTGTGTGTGTGTGTGTGTGGTGTGTGTGGGTGTGTGTGCGAGCGTGCGTGTGTGCGTGCGTGCGTGCGTGCAAGCGAGCGTGCGTGTGTGCAAGCGAGCGTACGTGCGTGCTTACGTGTGTGTGTGTGTGTGTGTGTGTGTATATGTGTGTGTGTGTGTGTACGTGCGTGAGTGAGTATGTGTTTGAGTCGGTTTTGCCAAAATACTGACTTGCGGCTGGCGTTATTGACATAATATATCCCTTTACAGAGATAAACTGATGTTGCACTGGCATCGTGTTTTCTCAGAACCCCTTTACGACAACAAGCAAGGTCTAGAAACTCCGGGTTACGGTGACGGTGTCTTCATGTTGAAAGTAAGGGCACGTGCATCAGTCTCTGAAATACCTTTAAGAGAGAGAGAGAGAGAGAGAGAGAGAGAGAGGAAAAGCTGGAGAGTTAGAGACTGTTGGGGGGGGGGGGTTAGTGTGTGTGTACCTGTGAGAGACAATGACAATGACAATGACGAGAGAGAGAGAGAGAGAGAGAGAGAGAGAGAGAGAGAGAGAGAGAGAGAGAGAGAGAGAGAGAGAGAGAGAGAGAGAGAGTGACAAATTCTTTATTAACGAGGGTAATGGCATAAGCAAACAGGTGATTTTTTTTTACATCCAGCTCTCGCCCATGGGAGGGTTTAATCTAATGATAATACGTTTTAAAATGTTGGAAGAGAGAGAGAGAGAGAGAGAGAGAGAGAGAGAGAGAGAGAGAGAGAGAGAGAGAGAGAGAGAGAGAGAGAGAGAGAGAGACGAGAGTGTGTGTATGTTTGTCTTTTTGATCTGTGAGAGCTTCATGGTGTTGGATGAGAGAAAAAAAGCTAGAAATTACCCCTCCTGTTGCTGTGAAACGGACAATATAGCCCTTTGCCGCTGACCACAATAAGACAACCGCAAAGTAATACAAATACTGGCGGAAAGAATTGTGAATAAACACAAGACGCCAGTTTCAATGACTCAACTCAGCTGAGTGCCGTGTTGCGTGCCAAACCTTATCTTGCAAATGCCACACAGCAGAAGCCGATTTACACTAAATCTGCATAAATTCAGGCAGCAACAATAACGATGGAAAAATAACAAAACTAGGAAAATGTGTTTTGTTTCCCCTCCATCTTCTTTTCATACCTTTTTCGTTCCGTGCTACTTTTGCTTTTTGTTTCTCTTTATGATTGTTTGTTTGTGTGTTTGTTTGTTTGTCATAAAGAAGCTTCCATAAGCAAACATGTGATTTTGTATTATGTTATATGAAGTCTTATATCGCGCGCGTATCTCCAGACTCGGACTCAAGGCGCAGGGATCTATTTATGCCGTGTGAGATGGAATTTTTTACACAATACATCACGCATTCACATCGACCAGCAGATCGCAGCCATTTCGGCGCATATCCTACTTTTCACGGCCTATTATTCCAAGTCACACGGGTATTTTGGCGGACATTTTTTTTTTATCTATGCCTATACAATTTTGCCAGAAAAGACCCTTTTGTCAATCGTGGGATCTTTAACGTGCACACCCCAATGTAGTGTACACGAAGGGACCTCGGGTTTTCGTCTCATCCGAAAGACTAGCACTTGAACCCACCACCTAAGTTAGGAAAGGGGGGAGAAAATTGCTAACGCCCTGACCCAAGGTCGAATTCGCAACCTCTCGCTTCCGAGCGCAAGTGCGTTACCACTCGGCCACCCTGTGATTTTGTATTGTACGTGCTGTACTTGTATTGGTGAGTACAGAATTACTTCGTTCCTTAAAATGTGTTCATCTCACCCACAGTCACTTTGTTTTTTTAGATTTCACATAAATCCATTTACAAAACAGCTTTTCACACACAAATGTCTGACACAGATTTCGCTCTTTTCAGTCGTGTTGACTGTGCTGTGTCAGCGGCTGCGCACACCGCTTTACCGCTCGTTGGCCATGCTCGATGACCTCCTGTATAGCATCTTGCTTAGCGCAGTGACATACAGTGCAATCCACTTATCAACATATGTTGTGTTCTCATCGCAACAACTGAAAACCGTCTGCTGAATCGAGCACTTGCAAGCCGCCTGCAAGCAGAAGGTTGCTGGCAATGTGGCGTTTACAAAAGCTCGCATGTACCTGTAAAGTCTATAAAGTCTGTCCTTACTTGAGCCCGAAGTTGACTTACCGGAAGTCTGTTTGCTGAAAATTCAGTGTCAAAGCTTGCTCCAGCCAGCTTCCCAAAATAGATTTCGCCTAATTAATATGAGGCTTCACGGATGTGTGATGGAGCTAAACTGATTTGCTCAGCATGCAGCTATCGTTTGAAAATATTTACTTTTCCCCTGGTACCCCATGATCATCGCTGCATCAAAACAGACGCATCGTTCAAAGGGTGAACATACCCACAACAACGTGGCGGTTTCTCTGATCATACAAATGGCACTCATTCTGCCGCTTGGCGTGTGTTTAACGTTACCGCTTCCCGTTTGTAATGTCTGGGGTATCTATCTGGCTGTCATCGCGGCGACAAATGCGTGTATGTTTGCAGAAGAAATCTTGCGTTGAATTGCTTCACCTTGAGACCTACCGCAGTGAGGTGTGAGATGTTAGAAGATTTACAGGTTTAAATGTTTGTATTCTGTCACTGTCCACCATGATCTGATCACAATAAAGAACAATTGCGTAGCTGCTGCAGCTGCTGCTATTGCTGCTGCTGCTGCTGCTGCTGCTGCTGCTGATGCTGCTGATGATGATGATGATGATGATGACGATGACGATGGCGACGATGATGATGATGATGATTGTGACATACTTTTGAAACATTACTTCGATCGCGCTGCAACACTTAAATCACCATCACAACCACCACCCCCACCACCTTCAGACTCTACGAAAACCACACTTTCGAGTCTTTTAGCTACTATATAACTACGCTTGAAACCTACCCGACTCCGTCTTTGCAACCTGTTATATTTTTGGTTGTTTGTTCCTTTTTCTTTTGTGTTTTTTATTTCTAAGGGGAAACTGAAAAAGATGCCAAAGTTTAAATTGCAAACTGTAGGTGCGCTGGAACGTGTTTATGCATGACACAAACACAGCGTAATGAGAGCACGCCCAAGCCAATTAAACACAAATGACCTTTGATCCCGGAATGTCTCTGAGCCACACTACAGGTGAGTCCGATGTAGTCTGGTTGGAGTCATGCCAAGGAGAGGATGGGGAAGCGGGGGGGGGGGGGGGGGGGGGTTGCATCGCATGACATTGTGTTCACTGTGCTAAAGGTGGTCCTTGATTGAGCCCGAAGTCGACTTTGCGAAGTCTTCAGTTTAGGCCAAAAAAAAATTAGGTTTGGTTACGGTAACATTGCCAATAAAAATAGGGTAGGAAGGTAGGCAATCACTTTTTTTTTTTTTTACTTTTTTTTCTAATGTGTACAAATTAAACCTACTTGACAGGGAAATAAGTGTGCGACTCGGGCGCTTTCGCTTTCATTGCGTTTTCTGCACTCGTTTACTTGGTTTTTTTTGGTATTTTTTTGACAAATGTAATAAAAAGTTATAGGGTCGGCCCCCAAAAATAGGGTAGGTCGGGTTACCGTAACCACACCTATTTTTTTTTTAGGCCTTACCGTAAATCAAGTTAAGCGCCAAAGCTATGTACAGCCATCTACGTGTATTAGACTTCGCGAAGTCGACTTCGCCACATTAATGATTTTGAAGTCTTATACTAACATAATACTATAGTATTGACCGGCACAACGTCTTCTCGATAGCAAAGTCACATCTTGCTATGGCTATCTTGAGGAAGCAGAAAAGGTGAAGAAAAGCGAGGCTGTTCCTTTTTTACAGACAAACATACAATTGGTACAACATATGCGGAGAGGGAGGGAGAGGGGCAGGGGCGGACGAGGGGGGGGGGGGTTCCTGGGGTTTCCGGAACCCCCCCCCCCCCCCCAGCCAAAAAATAAAAATAAAAATTTGTGTTTTTTGGGGTTGAGTTTCAATTTTTGGGGTATTAATCAGTGACAAAATCTGCTGCCTGAAACTGGTAATGATCATCCTCAGAATGCAGCAGATTTCACCATTTTGCATCCTTTTTTTCAAAATTTTCCGGGGGGGGCATGCCCCCGGACCCCCCTAGCAAGGTAGGCGCTTCGCGCTGTCGGCTCGGCGCTTCGCGCCTTCACACCCATAACTTCACAATATACTTTTGGAACCCCCCCCCCCCCCCCATAAAATGAACTGATCCGCCCCTGAGGGGGGAGAAGCGGGTGGCACTGCACTGACTGATTTACAAGGAGAACGCGCAGTTTCATGCAGTAGCTAATACACAAGAAAATGACACAGATCACTACCCTGCTACCCAAAACCAGAAATTAAGTTGCTAATATTTGGGTATTTTTGGCCACGAGTTTAATTTCCCGTGTGGGACGGGGGAGCATGCTATATTGCTTTCAATTCCCATGTGTGGTTGTTACCAAGGGATTCCGTCGCGATATAACCTTCGTGGTTGAAAACGACGTTAAACACCAAATAAAGAAAAGGAAACCAAGGGATTGGGTATCGTTCGATATAGTTAGTTAGCTATTGCTTTTCGGGTCCAGCGGACCATAATAGGCCAAATCAGGACCCCGTATCGTTCGATGGCATGGACGTGTGTACAAGTCATGGAAGAACACTCACTGATGGAGATGTCGTGATGTGAGGTACAGTGGCCCGACCCCCATTTTAAGACCCCCATTTTAAGACTTCCCAAAATCTGAGAAACGCGGGTCTTAAAAGGGGAAGTCTTAAATTGGGGGTCTTAAAATGGGGGTCCCACTGTAGCTCGCATCACGACATCTCCATCAGTGAGTGTTCTTCCATCACTTCGACACACGTCCATGCCATCGCACGATACCCAGTCCCTTGGTAACAACCACACATGGGAATTGGAAGCAATATAGCATGCTCCCCCGTCCCACACCGGAAATTAAACTCGTGGCCAAAAATACCCATTCACACAAATCGCGCGTTATGTTCCTACTTTCTTCACTGCATCAAAAAATACAGCCCGATCTCTGTCTTTTTTCATGGCATGATTTAAAAAATAAATAATTTTTTTCTTTGATTGGCGCAAGAATCTCTCTCTCTCTTTCTCTCTTTCTCTCTTTCTCTCTCTCTCTCTCTCTCTCTCTCTCTCTCTCTCTCTCTCTCTCTCTCTCTCTCTCTCTCTCTCTCTCTTTCTCTCTCTCTGCAAATAAAATAATTTGAAACACTTGTGCTCTTTACATAGACGAGCCGTTAAATTAATTCTTTTAAAAAATACATCCCTCTCTACGTCTGATTATATTGTTTGTTTGTTTGTTTGTTTGTTTGTTTGTTTGTTTATTTGTTGCTTAACGTCCAGCCGACTACGCAGAGCCATATCAGGACGAGGAAGGGGGGGGGGATGAAGGGGGCCACTTGTCAAGCGATTCCTGTTTACAAATGCACTAACCCATTACTTGTGTCCCAGCAGGCTTTAGTAAAACTAAATTAATACCTACTGGAAGATTACCAGTTTCCAGTATGTTAAAATAGGCTTAACCTATCTACTGCTGGACTTACATCAGAACACTAACAGATTAAACTATACATGAATCGCGAGACAAGCGGCAAGAGAAGAGATTTTTTGGAAAAAATACAGGTGAATGAGCAAGAAGGCAGAAAAAAGAAAAGAATTCATGAAGAAAAAGAGAGCATGACAGTAAAGAGGAACCAAAAATCTACCTAACAGCAAACTAGAAAGCTCCTGCGGTTCCAAAAACAGGAGGGGCCTTTAATTTCATAACCGCAGTGCCCCACTGCGGGAGTCTGATTATAAAAGATTACAGATTCTTCCTATCAAATTAAGATTTACTTATAACAAAGGTGCGATGATGCATAGAATTATGTCAGGGAATGCACCTACACTCATTGTCTTAAATTTCAAACTGAATAATTCAAGAAA
>NW_027126625.1:12500-18446 GCF_037325665.1 Littorina saxatilis | reverse complement strand
ACAATACAATGCAATACAATACAATACAATACAATACAAAGCAATGCAATGCAATGCAATACAATACAATACAAAACAATACAATACACTGAAATGCAATACAAAACAACACCACACAATACAACGCAATGCAATTAAATACAATACAATACCATACCATACCATACCATACCAACAATGCTACTTTATCATCTCAAATGAGAAATAACATGGTGGCTGAATAAACACCCAAATAACATCAATATATTAATCAATATTTACATGCATTACTATGCCTACATTATCATATTAGTATGAACACACGTTAGAATTATACAGGAAAGAACTCATGTTTATAATCTTTACATAACCTATAACCTAGCCGGTGTAACACGAGAAAATTACTCCCACGAGATTTTTACTCCGGAGTAAACATTTCGTACGAAAAAGTTACTCCCTTTACGAAAAAAGCACTCCCCCATTGCACGAGAAAATTACTCCCCAAGACAGGTGAGTTCCGAGTAAACATTTCGTTCAAAAATGTTACTCCCCTGACGAATAAATAACGAATAAATTACTTCACCCCAACAAGAGCAATTTAACTTCTTATGCCAGGTGTACGAAATTTTTACTCCCTTGTCCCCTGTTAGTCTTGGTGGTGGAAGGGGTGGAAGGAGGGTAGCGCGACATTCGTGTGCGCGAGATCACTTATTGGCATTATACCTTCGCCCGCATCCCATTTTTGCGTACGAGATTTTTACTGGAAATGAAAAAATGGGGAGTAAAAATTTCGTGGAAGGAGTAATTTTTTCGTGCCTTGGGGAGTTCTTTTCTCGAACGAAAAGTGTACTCGGAGTAAGAATTTCGTACGAAATATTTACTCCGGAGTACATTTTTCGTGGAGTAAACATTTCGTGTTACACCGGTAGACAGTGGGTCACATTCACTTCATTTTAATTCTCATGAACTAAATGTCAGCAATATTCCAAAGATGATTTCTTTGTTTAAGTTTGATTTCCCTTTAGATCATCATTAGTTATGGGTTTTTATATATTTTGATAATGCAACAGTGAGTAATTATAAACAAGGACACTATATATGTTTGGCTAAACTTTAGCCAGCTTTGTAAAGATGTGTAAGTGTGTATGTGTGTGCGCGCGTGTGTGTGTGTAAGAGAGAGAGAGAGAGAGCTAGAGATATGTGTGCGTGCGAGTGTGCATACGGGTGTGCGTGCGTACACACACACACACACACACACACACACACACACACACACACACACACACACACACACACACACACACACACACACAAACACACACACACACACACACACACACACACACACACACACACACACACACACACACACTCACACACACACACACACACACAACATGCAGTTAATGTGTTTGTCTTCTTTCTGAGCCAGCCTCATTATTTTACACTTTCTGAACCGGTGTAACACGAGAAAATTACTCCCACGATCGAGATTTTTACTCCAGAGTAAACATTTCGTACGAAAAAGTTACTCCCTTTACGAAAAAAGCACTCCCCCATTGCACGAGAAAACTACTCCCCAAGACAGGTGAGTTCCGAGTAAACATTTCGTACACAAATGTTACTCCCCTGACGAATAAATAACGAATAAATTGCTTCACCCCAACACGAGCAATTTAACTTCCCATGCCAGGTGAACGAAATTTTTACTCCCTTGTCCCCTGTTAGTCTTGGTGGTGGAAGGAGGGTAGCGCGACATTCGTGTGCGCGAGATCACTTATTGGTATTATCCCTTCGCCCGCATCCCATTTTTGCAAACGAGATTTTTACTGGAAGTAAAAAAAAATGGGGAGTAAAAATTTCGTGGAGGGAGTAATTTTTTCGTGCCTTGGGGAGTTCTTTTCTCGTACGAAAAGTGTACTCGGAGTAAGAATTTCGTACGAAATATTTACTCCGGAGTAAATTTTTCGTGGAGTAAAAATTTCGTGTTACACCGGCAGCAGTATGGTTAAATCGTACAAAATACAACCCGCAGTATTGAATCAATACCAAACGAGATTAAGCAGCCACTGACCTGCTTGCGTTTTAACGAAGCTTTCGACAGCTTGCTTGCGCCTACTTTTCGATGACGTTGAAAATGATATTCTGCAGAAGTGACTTGGTCTCTAAAGCTTTGGCCAGCTCCAGAAAAGTTCCAACAGCATCTGGTTTTCTGGAGTCCTGCTACCTTCTGAAAAGTTTAAACATGAAATCGGTTTTAAATCTGTTCGCTGGTTCTTGTTGGTGTGGACATATTTGCATTATTTAACATATGTAATTATGTTATCTCTGTTTTTTGATTTTTCGTTCATCACACAGTTGACATCACAAACTTTACCTAAGTATAGGCCTATAGGTAACTTCAACGGGTGACACATAAAACACAAGCATTTTACTCGTTTAATGTCAATAAAAAAAATTCGTTGTCCGTTTTCCATGTTTATGCAGCTAATGCAAAAGATGTCAGGGTTAAACTTGAACAACCTCTGTTATGGTCGGCCGTGAGCTAACTTCGGCACATCAATTTATGTAAATTTCATGTTACTCCTAGTTCTGAGAGCAATAAACACTACCAAAAACGTCATCTCGGTTACTGTCTTGGCGTACTTTCTTTTAAGGATATACATTTATTTAAAAAATATAGGCAAACTCTTTAATTTCTAATCACATGCACTGTCATTTTAAATGACAGGACCACCAGTGCTGTTCCTGCAGTCATGTTTGTGCACGAGGAAGTCCTTGTCAGTCTTTGCCATGACTGAAAGTAAATGTCCGGGGAAATAGGCGCAAACCCAGTAACTTCTTTTGATAATAATTATTTTGTATCCCATAATCGGGGAATTTTTACCCACAAATACCCTTAACAACGTGTTCGGTGTGTGTGTGTGTGTGTGTGTGTGTGTGTGTGCGTGTGTGTGTGTGTGTGTGTGTGTGTGTGTGTGTAAAAGAGTGTGTGTATGCGTGTGTGTGTGTGTACATGTGTGTGTGTGTGTGTGTGTCTGTGTGTGTCTGTGTCTGTGTATGTGTATACGTAGGGGAATTTAGCAAGTAACAAACGACGGCGACAACGACAACGACGACAACAAAGAGGTAAACATGCAGCCAACCAAACACATACTCGCGCGATCGAACTGTATAACACACAAACACACGCGCGCGCACACACACACACACACACACACACACACACACACACACACACACACATACACACACACAGCCTCACACACACACACACACACACACACACACACACACACACACACACACACACACACACACACACTTCTAAACAGCAACCTATGTACGCCTTTTTGTCGAGAAGCATCTGTTCTATTTTGATCTTGTGTAAGAGCTAGATAACACACCACTCTAAAAAGGTCAAATATTCGGCTCCATTTTTTTCAGGACTCAAACTGAGTTAAAGGTACCTGAATAGTGACAACAATTAAAGACACTTAGAGATATCTTCCTCCTCGTCTTAACAATGATGTTGACCACCACAGATTTGTCTAAACTCATTGTGCAAACACATGGTAGATGATAACGCGGGGCATCTTGCGAAGTAGTCTGGTCGCTTCCTGTGAAAAATAAAAAAAAATGTTGCTGTTGAATCCTTTCCACAGACTGATATAGGTATCAGTTTCAAAAGTAATTCAGAAAATAATGTCCACTCCTCACCTGAAACAGGAAAGGTGTAGGTGTGTGCACGTTAAAGATCCCACGATTGACAAAAGGGTCTTTCCTGGCAAAATTGTATAGGCATAGATAAAAATGTCCACCAAATACCCGTTTGACTTAGAATAAAGGCCGTGAATGCTCGCCTAATAGGCTACTGAGCTTTACTGGCCGATGTGAATGCGTTATATATTGTGTGTAAAAAATGTCTGTTTGTCTGTCTGTCTGTAAAAAATTTAATTTCCATTTCAAACGGCAGAAATTAATATGTAAGCGCCTAGGGCTATATCTAGATTAGGCGCATAAAAATGATCACAATAATAATAATAATAATAATATCCATCTATAAAGATGTCGGGGCGGGGATATAGCTCAGTTGGTAGCGCGCTGGATTTGTATTCAGTTGGCCGCTGTCAGCGTGAGTTCGATCCCAGGTTCGGCGGAAATTTATTTCACAGAGTCAACTTTGTGTGCAGACTCTCTTCGGTGTCCGAACCTCCCCCCGTGTACACTACATTGGGTGTGCACGTTAAAGATCCCACGATTGACAAAAGGGTCTTTCCTGGCAAAATTGCTAAGGCACAGTTAATAATTGTCTACCTATACCCGTGTGACTTGGAATAATAGGCCGTGAAAGGTAAATATGCGCCGAAATGGCTGCAATCTACTGGCCGTATAAAATTTCATCTCACACAGCATCACTGCAGAGCGCCTAGAACTGTACCCACGGAATATGCGCGATATAAGACTCATTGATTGTATTGTCAAGGGGCATCTTGCGAAGTAGTCTGGTCGCTTCCTGTGAAAAATAAAAAATGTTGCTGTTGAATCCTTTCCACAGACTGATATAGGTATCAGTTTCAAAAGTAATTCAGAAAATAATTTCCACTCCTCACCTGAAACAGGAAAGGTGTAGATGTTGTGTATATCCATCTATAAAGATGTCAATCTCCCTGTAACTCTGCATTGACCGTGAAGCAAACAGAGCTTTGGTTTGTACACACTTCTGTAGAATATCCTTCTTTTGTGTTTTTCGCAACACCATTTCCTCCGCCTCGCATCAACGTCTTGAACTCATTCCTGAACCTTGTTCCCGTGAGGCAGTAGAGATAGAAATTCAGAGCGTAATTGAGGTACCCGATGGCACGAAACAGGTCCTGAAGGAACAATCCCAAGGCATATTCATCCCTGTTGGGTTCTTCTCCACGGCCTTCTGCGTGGTACAGAATAGACAGCATGTTGTTGAGAGCCAAAGGCAGCGTTAGCACGATGAAGGACATGGATACCACGATCACCGTGACTGATATCGACAGAGCTTCGCTGGACCTGGTCCTTTTCTGTGACTCGTCGGGTCCTAGATGGCGAACAGCGTCCTTGAGAGACTTGCGGAGCTTGGAGACTAACACGACGTTGCCGAGAAGCAGGAAAGCGAAAGGGACGAAGGAGAACATGCAGATGTCAGCGTAGATCCAGAAGTCCAACAGGAAACGCGCGTAGCCGTAGTCCGTTATGACGCATGAGGGTGGGGCACCGGGTATGACGTCAATCCCGTACAACAAGTGGGAGTTGAGGAGCAGGGCAAGCAAGGTGATACCCACGATGATCCGCCAAGACCTGGTCCTGGTGCACACCAGGTCAACGCGATGGGGCCACACTACAGACACGGCTCGTTGAATCGTCATGGCAACCAGAAACCAGGCTGACATAATGGCGGCAGAGTTGAAGATCCAAGACAGGAGCTTGCACGTGGCTTTGTGACTTGCCCTCACAGTGATTCCTCCCGCGTCTTCCAGCAGCGTGGCTAATGGCAGTGAGAGAAGAAACGCAGTGTCTGACAGTGCGATGCTCGTCAGATATCGGTCCATCGTACTCTTGTTGAGCTTCAGTCGACGAACGATGACTATCATCATGCTGTTCCCGAACACGCCGCCCATGATTATCAGAGGAATCACAATTCGCTGCATCCACAGTCTTAACCGCATCAGGGGATGATCGTCCAAAGTGAATGTCTGTGTTTGTGGAAGTGATGACGTAGTCATTGTCACATTCAGATAGTAAGCTGAGGTTGCATTTTCTATGCTGACGTTCATCGCAGCAGCAGAAGTGCTGTTTATTTTTCTTCTCTTTCTCTCAAGAATGTTATGAGCCTTTTGAACCGTACTACTTTTCTGTTCAAGTTACTTCTGTCTGCAGTTATCTGCTGAGTGAGTTGTCATTTAAAATCGGAAGAGTTTGTTGTTAGAGGCGTTA
>NW_027126625.1:0-7500 GCF_037325665.1 Littorina saxatilis | reverse complement strand
ACAGACAGACAGACAGACAGACAGGGATTCGGCTAGCGACAGCCGCTGCGAGAGGTCACGGTTTTTTGCTCGCTCCGCAACACGCTGAATCAGAGACCGGTGTTTTCGTTTTTGTGCGCTCTCCCGTTACGGAAAATGGAAGCGGTACTGCCTGTCTTTCTAAGAAAGAGAGATGTAGTTCGCAGTGAGGAGGACGTGGTAACAGGTTTGGAATTGTGTGTGGCAGCAGAGAGGACCGCTGGTCGGGGCTCCATTACAGGCGCTCAGGACATACCCGACTACGCAAGCAGCCAGAAATGAGTTGCTCATCAAAGGTATGAATGTTCGCAACTGTACATTGCAAGTGTCTCACACTAACCCCTTCATTCTGCGTGATGATTCTGGAACCGAAGAGCCGTCAACAAAACTGTGGTATCAGATATTCCCATTTCAGTGGCAAACAGTGAAATTGAACACTCTATCGTGAAGACAGGCTGTGAGCTAAGATCGGCCATTAAACTTGAGTGTTACAGAGACAAAGACAACAAGCTAACAAGGTTTCAGACAGGGAGGAGGTTCGTTTTCATAACCGTCACCAAAACACCTTGAGAAAACACTCGCTGTTGCCGGGTTTCAGGCAAAGATCTACCATAGGGAACAGAAGACAGTGAGAAAAGATATTGTATGTTCAAAATGCCTGCAAACCAACCACCATGTCTCTGTGTGTGAAAATGATGTGGTGTGCCTTGCTTGCAAGTTGGCGGGGCATAAGCGTGGGGACAGTGTCTGTGCTTTCTCCGGAAACAACACAGTGCAGAACATGACAGGACAAGACACAGACAAACAGACGAACGCACAGACGAACGCACTGACGGTAGTGGAGGCTCAGTCTTCCATTGACACTAGTGCAGCCACACATGACAGCGCGCTGCACGTGCCAAGCGTTAGTAAAACTGACAAAGACGAACATGGTACAGACAAAACAAAGGGGAAGGGAGGTGGAGGTAAACAGGTGTTGTCAAGAGGGAGAAAAGAGCAGAAAACACCAGTCGACAGAAGACAGCTCACCCTATCCATGAGTATGCAACGCGTGGAGCACGGGAGACAGCGATCAACAACACCTAAGCGTCGCCTTTCTGGAGAGAAGGACCGCTCACCCGTGGACAAGTTTCCAAGGCGTGATAAAACAGACAGTGACAACGGAGAAGAACAGGGGGAGGGAGAGGGATGGGTAGAAGGTGAAGGAGAGGTACCTGATGAAAGAGAGAGGTGGGGATAACGGGTTGTCAGTGTCAGGACTTGGATTTCGATTTTGGACTGGATTACGGACAAGCCCTTTGATCACGATTTTGGTATTTAGTCTGTGTAGACTTGATATGACTACGTTCACTACCAACGTATCATGCCCTAATGGCGAGTAAACTGCGTGTATGTTCGTTGAATTGTAGAGGACTGAGAAACAAATGGAAAAGAACAACGTTGTTTAAATTTTTGAGAGAAAAAAAGTTTGATATTATTTGTTTGCAAGAAACACACATAAGTTGTAAAGATGTAATATTGTGGGAAAAACAATGGGGAGGGGAAGTATTTGCACAAGCTGGAACATGTTACAGTAAGGGTGAGGTCATTTTGACGTCAAAACATTTTGATGGAAAAATTGAATTAGTAAAAAAACAAGAACGGGTTGTTGTTATCTCTGTAGAATACAGAAAACAGTGCATTAATATTATAAATGTGTATGCTCCAAATGAATCAAATGAGAAAATGGCATTTTTCCATTCTATTAGAAATATTGTGGATGAACTTGAAACCGACCAGTTTATCTTATGTGGTGATTTTAACTGTGTGGTCAACAATGAACTTGACATTATTTCTGGCCGGCCTCATAGTAACAGAGAAATTGAAGTTTTCACAGATTTAACCAATACCTTAACTGACATATGGAGATACTTTCATGATGATGAAAAAGATTATACCTGGAACAGATTTAACCCCTTTGTTGCCAGGCGTCTTGATTATTGTTTTGTATCTAGAGGAGTGTTGTTATCGTGTGTATCAGCAGATCATATTTGTGTTCCAAGTTCAGATCACAAAGCTGTTGTTGTCGAAATGAATGACAAGGATTTTATTAGAGGTCCAGGTTACTGGCGGTTCAACAACAGTTATTTGAAAAATCAACATTTTCTGGAACAAATGAATTCACTTCTGGATGTTTTGGTTGAAGAAGCCGAGAATGATGCCTCAGCAATAAACAGATGGGAATTGGCAAAAGTACAGATAAGAAATTTCTGCATTGAATTTGGTAAAAAACAGTCGTGTAATAGGAAAAATGAAGAAATCAGGTTACAAACCCGCCTAAGAGAACTGGAAAGATTATTGATTGATAAGATTGAAAATAATGGGTTGCAAACAGAATTACTAAAATTGAAACAAAAGTTAGAATTATTAGAACTAGAAAAAGCAAGGGGTGCACAGGTTAGAGCTAGGGTGAAGTGGATAGAAGAGGGGGAAAAAAACACAAAATTTTTTTGTAACTTAGAAAAAAGACAAAAGAAGAAAAACATTATGTCACGCCTCAGCACTTTAGCGGGTGAAACAATAACCGACCAGAAATTGATTTTACAAGAACAAAAAGAATATTATACACTTTTTTATAGTCTGAAAACTGATTCTGAAAATACGGTAAAAGATAGTTTGGAATTTTTGTCGCAAGAATTTGTTCCACGCCTTAGTGAAGAACAGTCACGTTTATGTGAGGGGTTAGTAAATCCCGCAGAAGCAGCCGACGCTCTGTGTAGCATGAAAAATGGCTCGGCCCCCGGGGTTGATGGAATTTCTATTGATTTCATGAAAGTATTTTGGAGCAAGATAAGCAGATTGCTTGTTGATTCATTTAATGAATCATTTGAAAGGGAAGAGTTATCATATACGCAAAATCAAGGGGTGATAATATTGTTGCATAAAGGAAAAGATTTGGATAGAGAACGATTAAGTAATTGGAGACCAATTACTTTAACTAATACTGATTATAAGATTCTAGCTAAAGTTTTGGCAAGAAGAATGGGTTTAGTAATTAATGAACTAATCAGTGTAGATCAGGTTGGTTACCTAAAAGACAGAAATATATCAACAGTGATTAGAACGATTGACGATGCGGTTAATTACTTTAATGTTAGTGGAAAGGCGGGTTATCTGCTTGCCCTGGATTTTAAAAAAGCTTTCGACAGTATATCAAAGTCACTACTTCTTAATGTTTTTGACAGATTTGGATTTGGATCTAGTTTTAAAAAGTGGGTGGAGATTTTGATAAAAGGTACTACAAGCTGTATAAATCATGGAGGTTGGTTATCGGAGAGTTTTAACGTATTTAGTGGAATTCGACAAGGTTGCCCGTTTTCGCCGTTGGCTTTCGTCTTGGCGGTAGAACTGTTGGCGATTAAGATAAGAAACAGCCCTATAGTTGGAATAATTACACCGAACATGATTAATCAGGATGGTACGGTCATAAAGATAAAACAAATGGCAGATGATACAACCCTGTTTTTAAAAAACCCGAGATGATGCTAACATGGCAATGAACATATTGAACCAATTTAGCAAAGTCTCAGGGCTACAATTAAACTTAGATAAAACGAAAGCTTTAAGAATGGGGAGAGAACCAACGGAACCTAATCTGCCTTTCCACGTTGTTAAGGAGATTAAAATTTTAGGGATTAAATTTAGTAGTTGTAAAATGGCAAAAGACATCGAGGAAAACTGGAAATTCAAAATGGAGAGTCTTGATGCCATGATTAAACAGTGGAGTAAAAGAGATCTCAGTATACAGGGAAAAATAACAGTTATTAAAACGTTTATGACTTCCCCATTTGTGTATATTATGCAGTCTGTTGGTCTTCCAAAGCAAGTTCTCACACAGCTAAATACGAAACTATACAAATTTGTATGGCAAAAACAATATAGTAATAAAAAAGCTTTTGAAAAGATAAAAAGGAAAATTATGGAGTCTGAATATGAGCATGGTGGATTGAAAATGATCAATATGTTTGATATACAGAAAGTGTTTTATTTAAATTGGATTGGACGGTTGCATGAAGCAGGTCGAGAAAATTGGAGTGCAATCCCAAAATGGCACATTCAACAATTAACAGATTTTAATCATTTGGCAAAAATTAATTGCACACAAAAGGAATTACAAGGAATCGAAAAAGTTCAAAATGATTTTTGGAAAGAGGTATTTTTGACATATCTTGATAATAAAAATAAAGTAGGTTTAGAGGAAGTTGACAGAAATGATGTTGGTAATCAACTGTTATTTAATAATAGACTGATTCAGTTTAAAGGTAAAGTGTTGGATTTTGTAAAATGGCGGCAGAAAGGTTTTATGTTATAAATGATTTGTTGAATGTTGAAAGAAATCAGTTTCTGTTATGTGAAGATGTTCAGATCACTGTGCAGCAAAACCCTGCAATAACCTTTTTTGAATACAACGCTGTGATGAATGCAATTCCAAAACAATGGAAAGATTGGATTGTAGACAACCCAGCACATATAGTTAATGTAGATATAATTGATGATGAATTGAATGTGTTTAAAAGCAAACCCAAGTTAATTAAGTTATATTTAAAGAAAAAACGGAATTATAGCATTGAAAAATCTCATGCAATCGATTTTTGGAAAAGAAAACTAGATTTTGTTTTTGTCGAACAGACGTGGTTGTTGCCACGACAGGTGACAAAAGAAGTGCGCCTGCGTGTGTTGCAATGGAAAATTTGTCACAATTTATATCCCACCAATATTTTATTACATAAAATGAAAGTAAGTCAAACAAAAAACTGTAACGAGTGCCCACATATTTTGGATGTCATGGAACACTTTTTCTATGAGTGTCCCCGAATTAGAAGGTTTTGGACTTATATTGAAAAAATGTTGAACAGTCTGACAGGTCGGGCTTTCTTATTGTCTATTACAGATGTATTATTCGGAATCGAAAAATGTCAGGAATCAGCGTTAATTAACCATGTTTTATTGATAGCAAAAATGTGCATTAGCAAAGTTAAGAAAACTAAATCGCATATTCCATTGGAAATTGTATTTCAACAAGAACTTGCGCTACGAAAGGTGTATCCCCATTGTCCTTAGCTAGATTGCTGTTGAATTAAAAAGTAATTTAATGGAAATGTAACCTGTAATGCAAAAGAAAACAAAAAAAAACAAAAAAAAGAAAGAAAAAAAGACAGACAGACAGACAGACAGACAGACAGACAGACAGACAGACAGACAGACAGATACAACAACAGAAACAACAACAACATCAATAACAAGAATAACAAAAACAACAACAACGACAACACCAACAACACCAACAAAATATCGCACATAATCAGAAATATTGATGGACAGACATCCTCACAGTCAAATAAGCTTGTACCCTCTAAACTCTTTCGAACCAAAATGTACTCCAACAAATCGGCAAAAAATCATAAATTCGCTTTGATAAACACTCGTTTGTTTGGGTTCGGAATACACAATGTAAATTGAGTTTGGGGTATTTAGTGTTTTTGTTTTTGATATCGAATAACATGTTGCAAATAATAACTGTAGGACTTAAAGATGTGTTTAGATGAAGATATGTTGCCAAATTATTGCTACTGCAGTCGAATTGAATTATAAACTACGTTTTAGTTAGTCATCATCTCTCTTTCTTTTTTTTATCTGACTTGTTATGGGTATTAACATTATTTTGACCTGTAGAAGACTTATTGTGTGCACATGTAAATACATTATCACACTTAATATAAGAATAACTTGTTGTGTTGTTCTAAGATTTTCTTTTGTAATACATACCACCCTATGTTATCTGAATTAACTCGTCATATTTAAATCCACGCGCGTGTCTAGTCCAAGCAGGTTCGCCATCAAGTCAAAAGAATTAAAGAAATAACGAATTAATCTATGTCGTGAAATTATTTATCTCAATGCTAACCCAAACTCAGGTGGTGGAGGGTATACACTTTTTAATGAGAGTGCGTTAATCCCTTTAATAATTTTATATACGACGGTTCAATCCCTTCAATAAACGTAAATATGACAATGCGTTATTATTTTCCATAAGCTTATAGATGACGGTGCGTTAATCCCCTCGGTAAAATTGTCGTTAAATCTTATCCCCTCCCTGTTGGAAGCATGTTAACAAACACACATGCACCAGTCATCAGGATTAAAACACAATCCTCTCACTTGGATAACGGCAGAAAGAGAAATGCCGATATGTGACCCTCCACCACGAAATGAGTCGCATGTCACCTCGCGCGGTTCTGCACTAGGCTTAATATAAGTCCGGGGAGTGTCTGGTAACAGTGTGAGGGTCACCTTAGTCACAGGCTTATAACTCAAACAGTTTTCGCTCTTTTCTAAAACGGGTTTCACCACTGGATAGAGCATACAAAACTCTTTAGGAAAATGTAAAAATATGAAAATCATGCAAAGGTGACATGCGACTCATTCCGTGGTGGAGGGTCACATATGTTCGTTACTTGACATAGGGCTCGTTCAGAAATGTTTTTGTTTAGATAGGTAGGTAGTTAGTTAGTTAGTTAGATTGTTAGTTAGTTAGTTATTTAGTAAGTAGTTAGTTAAATAGCTAGCTATGTAGCTGGTTAGTTGGTAAGTTATATTTAGCTAGTAAATTGGTTCGCCATAATTATAGCAAGTTATATAGCTAATTAGATAGCTTGTTAGATAGCTAGTTAGATAGTTAGCTAGTTAGTTTGTTCGTTTGTTAGTCAGTTAGTTAGTTAATTTAGATAGTTAGTTGACAAAGTACATCTGCTCTGTTTTTTACCTATCTCACGTGTGTTTACATTTAATCAAGTTTTGACAAGATGTTTTAACATGGACGGGGAATCGTAACGAGGGTCGTGATGTATGTGTGTGTGTATGTTTGTGTGTGTGTGTGTGTGTGTGTGTGTGTGTGTGTGTGTGTGTGTGTGTGTGAGTGTGTTTGTATGTTTGTGTGTGTATATTTGTGTGTATGTGTGTGTGTATGTATGTATGTGTGTGTGACTGTGTGTGGGTGTGTGACTGTGTATGTGTGCGACTGTGTGTGTGTGTATGTGTGTGTGTGTGTGTATAAAGCGATTCCGACAACAACTACTGGACCGATCTTCATGAAACTTCACATGAGAGTTTGTGGGTATGATGTCCCTATACCTTTTTGTCATTTTTTCGATAAAAGTCTTTGATGACGTCATATCTGGCTTTTTTGTGAAAGTTGAGGCAGCACTGTCACGCCCTTATTTTTCAATCAAACAAAAAAAATTCGACAAAGGCCGGTTTATGGGATTGAATTTCAGCTCCCTAGCATAAACAATAGTTAATTAGTTTGCTTATTAAAGTTGTCATTAAAATTGAATTTTCACTAAAAGATTTAAAAAGGATTGCAATTGTTATCCTCATCTTCTCCTGAATCCAAACATATACAGATACCTATGTCATGTTTACTCTAAAAAATGTGGTCAGAAT
>NW_027126624.1:67500-69499 GCF_037325665.1 Littorina saxatilis | reverse complement strand
CTTTTCTTACAATCTTTCCTTGAGACGCACATAAACACAATGATAAAATTAAAAAAAAAAAAAAAAGAGTTAACAACAAAAGAAGGTCCAAAAACTTATACACGTGATGATAAAGATGACGTAGATGATGATGATGATGATGATGATGATGATGATGATGATGATGATGATGATGATGATGATGATGATGATACAGAAACTGATGAGGCATGAAGAGCATGCATACATATGTGGTTATTCATAAAATCAAATGCACAGTATGCAGGTAATTATGCGTACAAGCTGGTACGAGGTATGATCCAAACAAAAAGATCAAACCGCGATTATACAGGTCTCAGGCCACTGATCACATTCAGTAATATATCATTTGAAAGACCAACCATCTAACTGGTATACCTCTAAGAGATGACGTCATTAGGTTACTACGTCATAAATGAGGTTTCAACATATGGCACTTTTAGGTTAATTGTGCTTCAAAACAGGGTCTTTTGTCAAGCAACATGAAAATCTCCACTTCTTTGAAATACTGTAGCTGGGTGATGATACAAAGTAAAGGTCTACAAAGCTGATGAAAGTTACATAAAATCAAAGCTGCTCCATATTCTACAATCTGATAAAAGAAAAGGGAAATCAGAACTTGGGAAAAGGGGAATAACTCTGACAAACCAAAACTACTTCCGAAGAGCGCGTCAAACGAGAATAATATAGCTGCTGTGTCAAAACCAAAGAATTTGAATTAAAAAGTGAGTATACTAGTATAAAGAGCAAGACTTAAGCTTTCATATAAAACAATCCAGATAATCTACACAATGATCTTCTGCTTCAAAAGCCGGCCGCAAAATGGGTGCCACATAAGCTGAAAGGGAAACGGAAGACTCAACAGGTTCCTCTTGCACGCGATCTGTTCAACCGTTTTAAACCCAGTAGACTCAAACTTATGATGACTGCAGTCACTGATTATGAGACGTTGGTTTCCTTCTACTTTGTTGCCAGAAAACACAGAAACAAAGCGTGTCTGGACCAAAATGACCAAATGCACCAAATTTGAAAGCGAAGTTTTTAAAGCACAAACAGGGCTATTTGCTGTATTTTTCGACAACAAAGGTCCCGTTGCTCTCGATATTCTGTCAACTAAAAGCACTGTCATTGTCACGTACCATGCAAAACCTTTTTACCTAAACTTAATCACGAGTTTGGCAATCAGCGACCAAACTGCAAAACCCAGACTGCGCTTCTCCTCCATGAAAATGCCAGTCTCCACAAAAGAAGGACCGTAACTCCATTCATTAAAGACCAAATGATCCCATTTTTGCCTTACGCGTTCTTCGGACCTCATTATACCCCTTGTGATTTCTGGTTATACCCTTTTTGAAAATCAGACGTGAAAATCACATTTGATCATTTTGTTTGGATCATACCTCGTAGCAATGGAACATGTAGCAATAATACAACAAAAATATGTTCAGAATATAAAATGCACAGCATATCTTTGACATACTTCTAAGTGTGGTAACTCAAAACGCGTTAAACTACTCAGACATGAAGTGTTTTGTAACACATCTTTTAAAACTTGTTAATGACTTAAGTGCTTGATTGACAATGGAAGTGAATTCCAGACTGATGTACCCGAAAAAGCAAGACTGGTCTTATACAGGTCAATTCGTGGAATCGGTGGGATCAAGTTGACCGACCCATATCTGTCGGTAGCTTTATTTAAATAATGATGTAATGTAAATCGGCATTTTATCGTAATACAATGTATGCATGACAATGGCTTTGTTTAAGTTAAGATGCTTCTTCAGTGGAAGGAAGTTAAGCATGTTTAACTTCATATCTGTTGAGGCATTATTCTGTACGATGAGTTTAGCCGAGCGACGATAGAGAGAGTCTAACTTTTTTTCAAGTGGACATCACTGCTGCCATCCCAGAGCGTCGAAAAAGCGTCGAGTACAAACTACTCAGCAAAGGAAACACAGAGGATGTTGAGTTTTGGAATGTG
>NW_027126624.1:57500-62500 GCF_037325665.1 Littorina saxatilis | reverse complement strand
CGTGGGTACAGTTCTAAGCGCTTGGTACTATTGGATTCGTTTGATATAACATGTTCTTCGTACGACTGTTTAATCAAATGCGCGCATCCTGCGAATCTACTTAAATACGGCTGTCTTTCTACGGATAAGGTGTAGAGAGGAACATCCGTTTTGATAAAGTTAAAGAATGTAATTTTAGGGTTGGGGGAGGGGGGGAGTTTAGTTAGCCGGTTTGAAACGTGTGTATTTCTAACCAAGCCATTGAACTGTGCTTTAAAAACAATGTTTTCGTATCTAGCTTTTGTTGGTTTGTCTTTAAAATGTTTTAGAAGAATGTGAATTATCAGACTGAAAATATGCATTAGTCTTACTGCTAGGTTGTACGTCTTTGGCCAGTGTTTGCTGAAAAAAGATGTTGCTTCCGAACACTTTTTGATGAAAAGCCAAGCGATGGCAGATTAAATAATGCATTATCTGCTGTACATGTGCTACTGCAATATAGCTACTGTTTGATCAGATATGTTGTTAAATGGTGCCAGTGAGAATTTAAATTCTAAAACGTTAATGAACGCATTTGTTTATGTCTCCATGGCCTTGGGTGTGTTCTACATGTAGTATGAGCGGTTAACTAGCTGTGATGGGTCTAAATGCTATCTTGTTCTTTGCGTTTTCTTGTTTTCGTATTGCTTTTATATTTTCGTTCCGTTCTTTTTATCTCTTTACATTTAGTCACGTTTGACTAAATGTTTTAACATAGACGGGGAATCGAGACGAGGGTCGTGGTGTATGTGTGTGTGTGAGTGTTGTGTGTGTGGTGTGTGTGGTGTGTGTGTGTGTGTGTGTATGTGTGTGTGTGTGTGTGTGTGTGTGTGTGTGTGTGTGTGTCACTGTGTGTGTGTGTGTGCACGTGTGTGTGTGTGTGGTGCGATTCAGATAAAACTACTGGACCGATCTTCATGAAATTTCACATGAGAGTTCCTGGGTATGATATCCCGGGAATGTTTTTCATGTTTTCGACAGATGTCTTTGATGATGTCATATCCGGCTTTTTGTGAAAGTTGAGACTGCACTGTCAGACCCTCATATTTTTTGCCAAATTGATTGAAATTTTGGTCAAGCAATCTTCGACGAAGTCCGGACTATAAGATTGAATTTGAGCTTCGCAGCGCAAACATTAGTTTATTAGTTTGCTCATTAAAGTTGTCAGTAAAATCGAAATGTCACTAACAGATACAAAAATAGATTGCATCGTATTCCCCTATTTCTTCTGATTTCTAAAACATATACATATGTCATGTTTACTATAAAAATGTGCTCAGTATTACAGAACATAGGTTTAAGTAAGTACTACAATCGCTTGCTACGCGGAGACGAGCGTGACCCGTCTCGGTTTTTCGGTGTGGTTAGTCGAGATTATCAATATAATCTCGGCGATGACTGTTTTGTGTGTGTTAATCTGTTACATTGATGCCGACAGCTTGACTAAATGTTTTTATATTGCTTCACGCGACTTGTTTTTTTTTTTAAATCACGATTACATTTTGTTTTAATGTATAGGTCAAATGTCCAAGGAGAACAAGGCCTCTTTGCATACAGGAACTGGTTGCAACGTCACAGTTTATTACAAGGTTCACTCCAGCTGCTTTGATCAACATAATCGTTTAGTCAAAATCACAGTCAAAGAAAAGAGAAGTTCAGCTTCGCCACAAATGATCTGCAGCATAGTGTATACCAGGGGGAAATGTTCCCTGCAAGCCGGCTGTAAATGTCCTTCAAGATCAGGACGATTCTTCATTTCACGCCACTATACATTACCTGAGTCACTCACATGGAAAGTGTATGGAACATTTAAGAATGGTACAATGTTACTGACGACATCCTACCCAGATGCATGTGAGTTTTAGTACATGTATTTAACCTATAATAACAATCTGATTTGTTTAACCATTGCAAGTGCGCAAATTAGCGAGCTACTAACACATTCAATCAATCAATTCAATAAACATGTTTATTCATTAACTAAAGATTAACATAGATCGGTTAAAGTTTGTCAGTGTGGGATATCCAGGGTCAAGAGTACCATTTGACTAGTTTCTTCGACGGGCGCAGTGGCGAGGTGGTAAGACGTCGGCCTCCTAATCGGGAGGTCGTGAGTTCGAATCCCGGTCGCTGCCGCCTGGTGGGTTAAGAGTGGCGATTTTTCCGATCTCCCAGGTCAACTTATGTGCAAACCTGCTAGTGACTTAACCCCCTTTGTGTGTACACGCAAGCACAAGACCAAGTGCGCACGGAAAAGATCCTGTAATCCATGTCAGAGTTTGGTGGGTTATGGAAACACAAAAATACCCAGCATGCCTACTCAACGAAAGCGGAGTGAAGCTGACTATGCTCTCAGAGTATAGTGTGGGGAACCCAAATGGGCAAACGAGCTCACACGTAACCAGAAAATTGTGGAACGCTGAATTGAAAAAAACCAACTAGTTTCTTCAAAACCGATCTATCAGTCACACACTTAGTTGCAGTTTTTGACAAGTTGGATACTAAATTTCTATTGGCTTAGCCCTTAAATGTACCAATCGTGTATCTGCAGGCTCTTTGTCAGAAAAGGAATTGACCACAGACCTTCCTCTTCACTCGTCCAGTGATGGAACAAGGTGGGCAGGTTCGTTACACATTCAACAAGCTTTTCTGGGATGCCAGCCTCAATGACTTATTATGTCTGTATTAAAATTACAAAAAAATGAAAAACATGCATGTGATACATCCTGCAAAACAAACCTTGTTCTTTTGCTAAAAAGTTATTTTAAATTTGTGAAACAATTGAGCATTTGATTAATGCATTTGCAAACATATTTGTAATACATTAACATGTACGCATAAACACAAGCTGAAAACTAATATCTGAACAAAAAAACAAAACCAAGAAAAAACAACACATGAAATATAATCAAAACAGACAAGCACATAGACATGTTTTATGAACATATCCCTCCCCCCCCCCCCCCCATGCATGCACCAACAAACCCATTTAAATTTAAACAAGAATTAATATGTTCATGGTCATGATTGTACTATCTGTTACAATACAGGCTAACAGCCCAACTTCTTTCAGATGCAACGTCAAGCGAGTCACCACAGTCTTGGTATGTCTGGCTAGTTGCCTCGTCATGCTCCTGTGTCGCCATCATTGCCTTAGTGGCCGGGTTGATTTTCAAGAAAAAAGGTAGTAATGCTTGCCTCAACTTCACAATATCGTCCAACCTGTATACACGGTCTTTTCAAACAATCACAAATCTGTTTAAAATTGTAAGTGGGATTAAAGATTCCTTCCACATAAACACATACCACAATAGAACACACTGACTATGCTAAGTGCATACTTAGTGTGGTGTTCTGTTGTTGTCGAATGACTTTTGTAGCTAACATCTAGTACCTAAGTCAATCTTCGCATCACAGTTTGCTCAATGAAAGTATAAATGTTTGAACATGTTAAAGATAGGCGATACCGATACATGCACAACCTAGCGGTACCCTGACGAGTAATTTTATCCTGCCAAAGTCACTAAGACTGACACACCTCGTCCTCAAACAAGTTTCTGGGAGATATACAGGAGAAACAGCACAAGATTTATGTTACGTCATTATTTGCATTCAGACGTCTTCACGAGCTTGTTTTCGGTTTTGACGTCAGAGGTTTCACTTTGGAATAAAGGCTAAGGAAAAGGCGCCTTTCTTTGCCATCACCACATGTACCAGCCTTCTAATTATTCGCTAGTACGCTGAAACAATGTTCTTTGCCTTTTTTGTTGCTAGAATTCCAGAGTGATGCATTGTTATTATTACTAGTGTCGGTAGTGCTGGTAGTAGTGGTGGTCGTGAGTGGAAAGAGAGAGAGAGAGAGAGAGAGAGAGAGAGAGAGAGAGAGAGAGAGAGAGAGAGAGAGAGAGAGAGAGACAGACAGACAGACAGACAGACAGCTACAGACAGACAGAGAAACAGACAGACAGACAGACAGTCAGCCAGACAGACACACAGACAGAGACAGATGTAGCATGTATTACTGATCATTAGTTTGTCCTACATTTGTGCAGGTGCACCTTGTCATGCCGGCATCGTCGCACAGCAACGTGTCGCCCAAAGTGATCGTATCTCCCTCGCCACCATTGGAAGTAATCACTATTCAGATATAGAGGAACAGGTATAACAAACACGTTTGGGTATACACAGGCCATGCCAAGTTGTATCGTCTACAGCTGAATTATTGGATGCATTGTTATCATCCATCCACTTTTCTTTGCCATTTCTATCACGTGTTTTGTTTTGTTTGTCTGTGGTTTTTTTTCTCCTTTTATTTATTTTGTTTTGTTTTGTTGGGGGGGGGGGGGGTTGGGGGGGGGTATGTGTAGATATCAGTGTTGGGGATACATTCCTTTATGGGGAAATATAATTGGGGGTGGGTGGGGGTCACATCTAGTCTACACAGATTTTAACCCAGTACATAAACGTTTACCCTTGAACATCCTTCACAACCAACCATACCCCTGATAACTCATAACTCATAACTCATAACATTTATTGATCCAACAAAGGAAATTAAATTGGTCATCAGCACATATAGGTCATTAATTAATAATTATAAAAGAATAAGAGAAGAAAATTCATAAAACCCATGATAACAACAAAAAAAACAACAACAAAAAACAAAAAATCTAAAGTAATATATGTACAACTACAATACCCTTTTTACTTGCACACATGACACACCGACACACCAACACACATGCATACATACCTACATACTGATTGTATGCTTATTCACAGCAACCCAAGCAGCACCCGGAAAACTTCCACCAAGCACTGTAACCACCACTTTGTCTGCGGTTCGTCTATATTCAAAGTCGTGCCCAACACTGAATTCCAGCGTTATGCCAATCATCCATGTGCCTTCTTCTGCCCTGCGCGACGACGGAAGGCATCCCAGGCCATCTGTACAAGACCCCCGTGTATCATCACGTTACCTG
>NW_027126624.1:40000-47500 GCF_037325665.1 Littorina saxatilis | reverse complement strand
GTCGTACCAGATATACATTCGTTGCTTTTTCAAATAGTGAACAGCTCGCTTTCGTTCGCAGTTCAATATTTTAACAAACAACTCGTGTAAATCTGGTACGACACGGCAAGCCATGTAGTATGCTCTGTCTATGTCTCTTTCTTTCTTCCTTTCTCGGTCTCTGTGTCTCTCTTTCTCTATCTTTCCCTTTATCTCTCTGGCTTTGTCTTTTTCTCATTTTCTTTCTATCTGTCTGTCTATATGGCTGCCTCTGTGTCTTTATGTTGACCTCTATCTCTGTTTCTGCCCCGCCCCCTTTCATTTCCATATCTCTGCATCTAGTTAATACAGAATGTTAACTCAGCCCAAGCGTCTTGCCTTCCACAAGGAGAAAACATGGATGCGCAGTTCTCCCGTTGGCAGGGACAACCCCACACGAGTAGCGGCCCTGGAATTCTGCTGACACGTCCGGGACTTCAATGGTCAGGTTGTTTTTGAAACTGACGAAGCGGTAACCGTCCTCGGGTTTGCATACTGACACTGCACCCCCGCTGAAGTGACACATCAAAACCTCCTTGCCTGATGGAGCAAAACAAAAAAGTCAGGAGGTGTCACATCATTTTAGAAAGTAAGAGTTACAAGCGCCGTTATATCCTCGTCTATACCGACATCATTTCTCTCTGTTTCCCATTCTCTCTCTCTCTCTCTTTGTCTATTTTCTCACTCCATTTGCTCTTTCTCTCTCTCTCTCTCTCTCTCTCTCTCTCTCTCTCTCTCTCTCTCTCTCTCTCTCTCTCTCTCTCTCTCTCTCTCTCTCTCTCTCTCTTTTGCAATCCCTTTCAAGTCAAGCTTCAAATCCCCTCCCCCCACCCCACCCCCGAGACAAGCTGTAAAAAACAGCTATAGCAGGAAAAATCACTCATTCATCACCACCACTAACACCACCTCATCCACAGCCACAACCCCCACCGCCAGCAACAGCAACATCAACGAAGACAAAAACAACACAACGATGACGACAACAACACAACGATGACGACAACAACAACAACACCAACAACAACAACAACAACCACAACCACAACAACAACGATGATAAATACAACAACAAACGCAACAACATTGAATACCAACAACAACAACATAAACACTGAACAACAACACCAACAACACCACCAACAACAATAACATCATCCACAAAAACGACATGAGGATTGAACAACTGCAGCAACAACAACAATAACAATAACAACAACAGTTGTTACCTGAAGAATCCTTGGGAGCACTAAGGTCGAACCATGTGATGTAAACCCCCGTGTTTTGGTCAGTGCTAACCTCCCCATGGAAATGACAGGTGATTGTGGCTTTCTCTCCCGGCTTGTATTGACCAGCAGTACAGGTGATCGGTGTTTGACATTCTGCTGTCCATATCAGTGCGATGGTAAGTGATGCGAAGAGTAACATACTTAGCCCTGTCGACATGATGATTGGTGTAACTGTAACAGAAAGTTTTGATTTGTGGAAGTATTAAACTCAGTTAAAAGGAAAGTGTACACACTATGTTCATGTTCTTTACTTTTGTGTGGCGTTTATGCAAAGACTAATACTGTACTCTTGTATCCACGAATTATATATGTCACAGGGGAAACCGGAATCCAGGGGGATCTGGAATCGCCCTAGGGGAAATTGGAATTCTAGTTTCCCCTAGGGGAAACTGGAATTCCAATATCAACTGGAAAATATCTAGTGGAGATTGGAATTCTAGTTTCACCTAGGGGAAACTGGAATCCTTTCTCTAGGGGAAACTGGAATTCTGATTTGCCCTAGGGGAAATTGGAATTTGTATTATAAATGGTTTTACTGCTGATAAAGAACTATATTTGAATGTTAACGTGAGTGATACTGTGTGTGTATGGTTAACAATTATTTATTTTCATTCCAACAATGACAATTAAAAGATATTCTAGCGAAAATAAAACACAATCAATGACCAGCCATGCATGTGTAATGTTCTAATCGGTATTCTTGCATGCTTTGCTGTCTGTGTGACACTTGGTGCCACATTCAAGTCCTGCTTTTCTGCAGCAACAGCGCTTTGTAGTACACGGCCCTTTACACTTGCACACGCTGGCACCAGATGGCACCCTTGAACCCGTATCACGCCATTTCACGGAGAGACGACACGCTTTGATGAGAGATATTTTCTCAAGCAAGTCGGGGTTAACCTCATTCAGGCTTTCAAAATGTACACTTCTCAAATCGGAAAGTTCTTCGCCTGCGATCCACGGCCCGAGGATTCCGGTGGCGGAGTACAATTTGTACAGGTGCCTTTGTCCACCAACAGGCTTTGACATGAGTACTTTGCACGGTAACAAGCGAGCATCACTATTAGCTCTGTCTACCTTGTGGATGTTCAAGCCCACAGTATCACCAAGAGAGTACACCTTCGTTCTCGAAGCCACTTTCTTCACGTACCGTGATTCTTGTTTCTTCGCGGCTTTCAAATATTTTTTTCTTGCTTGCATCCTTTCCTCTCTGTGTGAGTCACCTTCATCAACGTCAAACATTTGACTTTGCCTCCATGTCACAAACTGGCCGATCTCTATGCATTCCTCGAATGGATTGTCTTCCACACGTATGAATTCGGCATCATGTACTTCAGTAACAGACACTACAGCGTGGCTACTTGTGTTCACCGACTGTCCATGGATCATGTTTCTACTTGGACACTCTGTGCCTGTGGCAATCATTCGGTGATCATGTAACAAAATGTATTCTCTGCCGCGCTTTCCATGGCTATGGTTGCTGTCAGATTCCTCCAGGCAAGTTCAAGTTTCAAGTTTTTTATTAGTCCATAACCCCTGGGGGCATTTTGAACAATAAATACAATCAATACAATCATGATATATATATGCTAATATAATAAATAAATAAAAATTAAAAAGATTATGAAAAACTGTTACAGATTCTATTAATAAAGTCCAAAATATTCTTTAGCAATTTCTTTTTGTTAGTAGCAAACAACTTTTTAAATTTAAGTGCATTAGGTTTTTTTCCAATAGTAAGGTGGTAACAACTCAGCTCTTTCTTCTTTGAAAAAATCACAGACAAATAAATAATGGAATTCATCACCTATGTCTTGTGATACACATTTGGTGCAAGTTCTTTCTGACCTCGGGATGTTAAGGTAACGTTCTTTCTGTACAGGCAAATTGTTGTTTAATGTTCTGAACTTCATCATTGCAACACATTGCTGATATGGCAGGTGTGTGACATAGTCTTCACATGCAAAAATATCTTTAAACATTCGATAATTCCAAAACATATTTTTTGTTCCAATTTCTGTAAACCATTTATGGATATACTGGTCATACAAGCTTCTTTTTACTTTCTGTTTAAACCATGCGCTTGAATATTGAACATTTTCTTGAGAAGTCCAAAGGCCAGGGAGACCAATTTCATTTAAGGTTTTTTCAATAAAACATAAATAATCAGATTCAATCATCTTGTTGATATACAATTTATAAGTAAAGCAGTACACAATACTAGAAAATTTATTTTTATGAATAGGACTAATCAGTTTATACCAATAGCAAAGCATTCTACATTTCATATTAACATCTAGTGGATATCTTCCAAGTTCACCAAATATCATAGCATTTGGAGTTGATTTTTTTTAGTTTGAAAACAATTTTATAAAAACGTAATTGAAGTTTAGTAGCAAGTTCGCAGGAACCAAAACCCCAAACCTCACATCCATATAGTAAGATTGGAGCAATCATTTTATCGAACAGGTCAACTTGTATGTCCACAGGCAGTGACAATTGTCTACACGTACGCAAAAGAACAAACATTGCCCTTGAGGCACGATCATATAGATTCTTCTGTGCGACTGAAAATTTATTATTATAATTAATTTTAAGGCCCAAGTACATTACATCAAACACTACTTCGATTGAATTGCCATTATACGTAAACAATGGTTTATTTCTAATTTTACCTCTGGAAAAAACTATAACTTTCGTTTTGTTTACATTAATATTTAGACGCCATTTTAAACAGTATTCGTGCATTTTGTTTAGACATTCTTGCAGGTTTTTTTCAGACTCTGAGCAGATCACAGTATCATCCGCATACAGTAATAAAAACATTTGAAACAAAGCATTTACATCAGTATCTTCCATTCCAACCACAATAGCCTCCCTTGACATAGTTTGTAAACCATTACTGTTTTCCAACAAAAAAGGCTTTAGATCATTTAGAAATAGAGCAAAAAACAGCGGTGACAAGTTTTCCCCTTGTCTAACTCCACACAAACTGGGAAAATATCCAGAGCACTCACTATTAACTTTAACGCAAGACTTAGCATTTTCGTACATATTTCTTACAGTTTTTAAAAACTTCCCATTAACATCAGAACTAACTAATTTCTCCCATAAAAATGCACGGTGAACTTTATCAAACGCTTTTTCATAGTCTACAAATGCACAAAACAGTCGCTTCTTTTTGCTGAGAAAAAAATTTAATATACAATGCAAAGTAAAAACATGGTCTAGTGTTGAAAAACCTGTGCGGAAACCTGTTTGTTCTTGACCTAATTTATTATTACTCTCCAAAAAGTTTGATAACCTAGCATTTAAAATTGCACTGAAAAGTTTTCCGAAACAACTGAGTATAGTAATTCCTCTATAATTTGTGGGGTCAGCTTGGGAGCCTTTATTTTTGTACAATGGAATAATTTCGCCTACAGCCCATTGTGTTGGAACCTTTCCTGACTGCAAAACAACATTAAACAACAATACATAAATATCAATCATTCGATCATGTGACGCTTTTAAATACTCATTAATTATTTTATCTTGACCGCATGCCTTATTGTTTTTCAGCTTGTCTATACATTTGATAACTTCCTCCTTTGTAAAAGGCGCATTAAGAAATTCATTACTTGCTTCATTTAAAGGTTCATTACTATCATCCATTTCATTTTCATCACACTCTTGTAGTTTATTGAAATGTTCGAAAAACTCCGAACAAGTTGGATAGTTAGTTTTGGAATTATTTTTTTTATTTTTATTTTTATTTATATTTTATATTTATAGGCGCCGAGGTGTATGCTGTGACGAGTCAGATGTATGCGGCACAGATTTCTTCAGGCGCCGAGGTGTATGCTGTGACGAGTCCGATGTATGCGGCACAGATTCCTCCAGGCGCCGAGGTGTATGCTGTGACGAGTCCGATGTATGCGGCACAGATTCCTCCAGGCGCCGAGGTGTATGCTGTGACGAGTCCGATGTATGCGGCACAGATTCCTCCAGGCGCCGAGGTGCATGCTGTGACGAGTCCGATGTATGCGGCACAGATTCCTCCAGGCGCCGAGGTGTATGATGTGACGAGTCCGAGGTATGCGGCACAGATTCCTCCAGGCGCCGAGGTGTATGCTGTGACGAGTCCGATGTATGCGGCACAGATTCCTCCATTTCAAGTTGCTGAAGAAAATCCTCGGGAAGGTCCTCTTCATACAAAATCCCTTGACGAGACAGTTCCTGCCACAAAGACGAATTTGTCCTTGGAGGTTGTCCAAAAACCAGTTGGTAAGGTGACTTTTCGGTGGTGCCCGAGATTGAGGTATTTATGGCATGTACGAAAAATTTCAACCCTTTTGTCCATTCGGAGCCGTGTTCATCCATCCATTTGCCCAACTTGATCTCAAGGTCACCGTTCCCACGTTCCACACAACCTGTGTATGAAGGAACGAAATGATTAGGAACGTCACTTTTATTCTCATTTCTTTCAATCTCCTTATTTCTCCGGGCAATAGTTATGGTATTGATTTAAAGGGGCCCTCCATACTGTTTTTTGGCAAATCACTTTATTAGCCTATCAAAATCCTCACAATGGAAAATGTTTGTGACAAAATTTGTATGTCTCAGAAGTACCTTGACGTCCAAGCAAACAATCTTCCGATAGTTTATTTTGCCTAGTTTTTTTTAGATTATCGGAATCCTCACATTGGTAAATATCTGTGACCGAATTTGTATGTCTAAAGTTATGAGCCAAAAATAGTTCTATAGTCGGGTGAGAACGCCAATTTATTAAAAAAAAGAGTGAAGGTCTCCCCGACTGCATTGCATTCAGAGCGCTCATTGATGCAGTTTATTGTGGAGGAATGCTAGCTTCCTCGAGATTAAAACTTGGGTAAAATTTAGAACTTAGGAAGGTTGGGATTCAGGTCAGCTAATAAAAAGACAGGGCAACAATTGCTCTGGACGGGCCCTTTAATAAAGGTGTAGAAGACATCCACAATTCATTGTTAATGCTAATAACTTTAAAAAGCAAAATGTCAAAACTTCAAATATGTGACGTTTTCTGAGATTTTGGTCAAAATTTCAGTTGTTCATCTTACCTTGGGATTGGGGATGGTGGGGTCTGCCATGGATGATCACCATTCCAGGCCACATCGTTGTCAGCTCATTGATCACCCTCGCAGTGAATTCCCGCCCGTTGTCGGTCTGCATAATCTTTGGCGCACCGAATACACTGAACTGATTGATCATAGCATCGGCGACTTCTTGTGCGCATTTGGACTTTAATGCGTACGCCCAGCTGAATTTCGTGAAATGATCACGGGCATGCAGCACCCACTTGAAATCACCATCAGGTCTATTTCTGTAGTCAATGAGATCAACTTGCAGACGCAGAAGAAAGGTGAGATTGATCATCGGCTTCCCAGATGGTGCATTTTGGTGGACTTTTCTTGTTGAGCAAGATGTACACGTTTTCAGGAAAACATCAATTGCGTCATACTTTATTCCAGAGTAATTGGTTTTCACCTCGTGCCATGTTTTGTCGCGCCCAGAATGGCACACTTCCTCATGACACTTCTTGATGGTCTCAAAGGTGTCTTCTTTTGTAACAAGAGGAGTTTTCGCCTTCACGCAGTAAACAAGTGTCCGAGTTCCAATTGTTTGGAGGCAAAAATGTTGGCCAGCCCTGTGTTTGAACTTGGCTCCTTGTGCACATTTCGCTCCTTTGGCCAGCTGAAGAGCTTGAAGAATATGGTTGTATTTGCTCTGTGATGTACAAAACGCCTCCTTCTTATTATCTTCTAAAGTCATGATATGATCTTCCAAGAGTTGGTAAAATTTATCTTTTTGCTCCATGGTAGAACATGTACAAGTAAGTACAACTGGTTTCACATTACAGTAAAACTACTGTCGCCAACCTAGGCAAACATGAAAGCAAGTAGCAGATTTTCCAGAGTTGTGTGTAAACAGTGTTCACATTGTTAAATATAAGAATGATCAACTCACACCACCGATGTGTGCATGATTATCATTCCTCATGCTTTAAACTAAAGGGAAGTATGACTGATGATTACATACTCGGCTTATTGTCGAACTATGAGCGAAGTAATAGTGTAGGTAGTCATGTTTAATTCGCTTTGTAATTTGCAAAACATTCCACAAAGCATGTGTTAAATGCAAAACAATGTTTGTGAATATAATATTTATCAGCACTAAA
>NW_027126624.1:25000-35000 GCF_037325665.1 Littorina saxatilis | reverse complement strand
TTGGCCTCGCTTTGCTGCTTGTTACGGCAATACTAGGCGTCGTTTTTTGTCGGAAATCCAGGGGTAAGTTTTAAGAAACAGTATCGTTTTCATCCATATATAAATAGATGAACGGGAGAAAGTACAGCAATGAAATTAAGATATATGATGGAAAATACACAAACAAAACAAAACCACTGTATCATACAAAACGGGCTTGTAGAAAACAAAGACGCTGATCGACATTACGATTGGTACATATACTGAAAGGCATAAATTCTGCAAATAGTGCATTGAACGATTTTGCTCTCAAACGAAAATCAAATTGAACCTGTAATTTGTAGTTGACATCTTGAGTGTCGGAGCAAATGTTTAACGCTGTCAGCGTGCGCTTTGCAGTATTGCCGATCCAGCCACAGCTCACTGTGCTAATAAAGACAATGGGCTGAACGGGAGACAATAACGTAAAAAAGATAGTGTATGGCCCTATAAAATGCAACTGGCTGTTTGGCTGTATCAGATATCGCAATCATGCCACGACTTGATGAAGGAGAGAGACAGCAAGCGATTGGGATGCTTAGAGCTGGCCAAAGCATTGAACGTGATGAACACTGAACGTTTTCCGAAATCATTGCGCTTGGACTCAGTCACTTTTTTAAAAAAATTGTCATTTCATGATGTTCTATTCAAAATCAATAAAGCGAAGGTTTATAAACACTAAAAGAAAACATTCACCACTGAGTTGATTTTTTGTGATTTTTTAAAGTTCAGTTTGCGGAATTTATGCCTCTCGGTACAATCCCCAGCAAGCTACGTCGCTACTACTACTACTACCACTACTACTACCACCACTACTACTACTAAGTACTACTACTACAACAACTACTACTACTACAACTACTACTACTACTACTACTACTACTACTACTACTGCTGATGTTGCTGTTGTTGCTGCTGCTGCTGCCTCTGCCATATTTACTGCGACCTCTGCTGTGATCTATAATAATGATGATGCGTGTGTCATTGCTGCTGCTACTTCAGCTCTTGCAAAAAGTCCAGTTGAGTTTGATCTTGTAACATTTACAAAAATAAAAACGTCACGCATCACAGGAAGCAGCGAGTATGGTCTTAATCCCATTGGTTTAGTAAGGACGTATGTCAGTTTGTGAGCAAATCGTCTTTTAAACAAATGCTAAGTTATTGGAACGTTTAATCTATAACGATACAAACAAACAATAAACATACAATCACAGTACTTCGACCCAAATATCTCTCAAGTGGACACACAGACACACATTTAATTATGATACAGAGAAGGAACTGATCTTAGTCCATGACGGGCGCTGTGGCGTGGTGGTAAGACGTCGGCCTCTTAATCGGAAGGTCGAGGGTTCTAATCCCGGCCGCGGCCGCCTGGTGGGTTAAGAGTGGAGATTTTTTCCGATCTCCCAGGTCAACTTATGTGCAGACCTGCCAGTGACTTAACCCCCTTCGTGTGTACACGCAAGCACAAGACCAATTACGCACGGAAAAGATCCTGTAATCCATGTCAGAGTTCGGTGGGTTATAGAAACACGAAAACACCCAGCATGCCTCCCCCGAAATCGGCGTATGCTGCCAGAATGGCGGGGTAAAAACGGCCATACACGTAAAAATCCACTCGTGCACAAAAACATGAGTGAACGTGGGAGTCTATGCCCATGAACGAAGAAGAAGAAGAAGAAGAAGATATTAGTCCATATCACTGGCAAGAACGATTCGGCCAGTCACTGATTAAAGGAGCTTTTCTGAGCTAGGTGCATGGTCTGTATTATACGTATTTGTCTGTCTGTCCACTTGATAGACTTTTGGGTCGAATTACTCTGATTGTTATATTGTGTGTTTTTTTCATAAATTAAACGGTCCTATAGCTTACCATGCTTGTAATTCATTCTATATTCTTTCGAGAAATAAACTTGGTCATGAAACCAAGCAACAATGTCGATGCCAACCAATACGTAGGTATATCATTTCAGCGTGTGCCCCTCGCTCAGCAAGACAAAGTCCGGCCAATGCTGTGACTTTCAGACCGGTCCCTGCTCGTGAACAACAAGACCGCGGCGTTGTCGTCAGTGACGAGAGTCATCACGCCTACATTGAAGTCATAGACGATTCGGGTGAACCAGGTATATGGTCTTTTTCAAGATTTTAGTTCAAAACAAATGACCAACAACACAAACATAAAAGCCAATCCTCTGGAACTGGGGATCGAGGTAGTGAGTAACTTGAATACATGCAAACGACAAACATCTATGGGTAGACGGACAGACATACACTGGGACATGGACTGTTGACGCTATACATCAGAGACAGACACGATACGCGACTGGTTCCAACGGAACAAGCTTAATTGCAACATCACTTAAATGCCTTTCTGATAACAGAAGCTCCGGACAATTAGATATCAGACAAAATTGCATATGTTGTACACACAGGTGCCTCAGCGACTGGGAAAACATCATCCCATGAAGCGGCAGACAGCGAGTCTGATGGGTACCTCCAACCTTACACCTCTCCCATGTCTGGTGTCAGTGGTCATTGTTACTCCAGTCTTGCAACACGCCGTACCAAACCTGACGACTATCTCAACCCCATCCAACCAGCTTCTGAGTCAAGAGCTGCTGCAAGGACAACACACTCTGATTCGCCATATGAAATTGCTTAAAGCCACCGTCCGTATCCTGTAAACCAATAGTTTCTGATCACAGACACCGTCAGGGTCTTATACACATTACAAACATCCGTTTGTGTGAATGCTTATTGCAAGAACATTTCAGCTGCTTTCCACGGGGAGCATGCCTTTTTTCAAGAATGTATTTCGCTTCTATACTACCCGTCATAACAACACTAAGCAGATGCGTGTCTGATAAGGCTGTTGATTGTAAAACCAAGTATATGACTGAAAAGGCCATTTATTCACCTACCTTGTGCAGAAAACAGAGTGAGTGTACATAAAGTATTGGCATTACAGTGGATCCTAAAACACAGACACCTCCCAAAATCAAATTCGCAAAATCAAGGTTCCCGCGATGAAATCGAAAAAAAATCAGAACAACTAAATCGAAACATGTTTAGCATGTCATTAGACAGAACAATCACATCTGCACCCAAAACAACCAGTTGTGTTGATATATCTTGTCTAACATGGACGCTAAGGCATGCTGATCGGTATAGGTGTCAATCCTCTCAGAAGGTATAAAAGGCAGTAACTGTTATTGAAGCCGTTTAGCGGGTAATGAGACACAAAATGATACATGTGTGTAACTCGTTAACGCATTGTCTTCACACTTTCAGTGCTTTGCTCTAACACATGTGGTAAACTACATGCGGAATTTCAAGTCATGTAAGACATTAGGTCTTCGAAAGTTTGAAGGCAATGCGTTAACAAGTTACTCAAATGTATCATTTTGTCTCATAAAAACTTTGAAAACCGCAAACGATTCGAGGCCATGCATGAACAAAGGAAGTCACACGAGATCCCGATGGCCCATGGTTGTATTAACCACAATGATTTGTGTGTGGTTTACATGAACTATTTAACCACTCACAAGATGGGGGCGGGGACCTAGCTCTGTTGGTAGCGCGCTGGCTTTGTAGCCAGTTGCTCGCTATCAGCGTGGGTTCGATCCCCACGTTCGGTGAGAGATTTATTTCTCGGAGTCAACTTTGTGCAGACTCTCTTCGGTGTCCGAACACCCCCGTGTGCACACATGCGCACGAAAAAGATCCCACGTTCACAGCGAAAGTCTCAGGGCTTGGAAAACATGAAGACACGCATGCATCATCTCTCGTCTCTGATTATCATGATCGTATTTCGATACTTTGACGAGACAAACCCAATGCTGGTGTGTCGAAGAAGACAGCCACAGCGGGCTTGTTCGAATCAACGTATCACACCATATCTTCAGCGTATTACCAATACATGTCCCAATATAGACCAGTTGGTCCAAGAGGACGTTAAACCCTAGTAGTCAGTCACTCACATGATCTGAATGTGTCATTTACTGTTTTAATGTTTTTGACTGCTATTGCGAGTGTGGTTCATCATGTTATTATTGCTGTTTTTGTGAAATAATTCCATCGGTCTGTTATACACCTCTTGTGAGACGGAATTGGGCTTAATGGCTTATGTCAACAAATATATACACACCGACTGGCTCATCACAACGGACAACATGCCTTTGACGTTGTTGTAACCAAATTATGCATTTCTCCCTGTGCTGTCTTGTTAAAAGGTTTGCTCAGCCAATGTATTATTAGTCATGTCAATATGTAGATACCTGTAAATAAGTAAGAATGTTGGATCCATTCCAGTGCGATGTGGCTGACACAGAGCAAACAAAGAAGCATCAGGAACCAACTGATGGAAACCAATGTTACTCCGATTCAAATGTGGACTTCATATTGTGTAATATTCTCGTGCACGTTTTCTTTATTTGAAGAAAACAGACACTGGGGAGAGAAGCCTATTCTATTGATGTAATTACAGTGTGCTTTCCTTCATTCTCTTTTAAAGACATTGAAAACAAGTTGGCGTTGTCCCAGATTTTGACAACACATGACAGTTTTTAAACTATATGTTAAGTTTCCTTATTAAAATATGCGCTGTTTCGCTGTTGTGGCCATACACTGTGGCGTACTTGATGGTGATGATACTGGTGTCTCTATAGAAGTTTACATTTGCTGATGCATGGAATACCTGCAGCTTATGTTGAAGGACACGTTATTCTCTGTTTTGTATTGCTGTACATATTGTCGCTGCTTTTCGTTTGACTTCCGTGTGATATAATGCAATACAAGCATTTATTGTTGTATCGGTCCTTTTGTCAAAACACTGTTGCTCTTTCATTTTATTTTCTCGATACTTGACGAGATCACAAACAAAAGATGGTGATATTAAAAGGACACTGAATATATTGTCTATTCTGAATACTGATGCTGTTGTCGTATAATAATCACAACATCATGCATGACTCTGTACGTGTGTATATCATAGAATACCATGTGTGAGTGTGTGTGTGTGTGTGTGTGTGTGTGTGTGTGTGTGTGTGTGTGTGTGTGTGTGTGTGTATGCGTGTGTGTGTGTGTGTGTGTATATATGTGTGTGTGTGTGTGTGTGTTTGTGTGTGTGTGTGGGCATGCGTGCGTGCGTACGTGCGTGCGTGCGTGCGTTTATGGTTGGTTTGTGTGTGTGTGTGTGTGTGTGTGTGTGTGTGTGTGTGTGTGCGTGTGTGTGCGTGTGTGTGTGTGTGTGTGTGCGTGTGGGTGTGTCTGCGTCATTCTCTCTGCGGCTGCCTGTCTGTCTCTCTGTCTCTCTCTCTCTCTCTCTCTCTCACTCTCTCTCTTTCTCTTTCTCTCTCACTCTCCGTCTGTGTGTCTGTCTCTCTGTCTCTCTGTCTGTTTCTCTTTCTGTCTGTCTGTGTGTGTGTCTGTGTGTCTGTCTGTCTGTATGTCTGTCTGTCTGTCTCTTTCTTACAAAAAAACAAAAGATAAATAGATGAATCAATGAATGACAAAATTCACAAGTCGTCAATCAAAACAATCTATTAATCCTTTAATAGAAGAATGCATCTATGCATACACAGAAACAAATGTAAACATTACACAACGTTATATTGTAAACTCCCGCGACTTTCTTTGTTTAGTAGGGCACTTACTGAGGTCGAGGCTTGCCATGTCAAGCTTGACATCCATTTATTCGGCATGTCTGTTATCGTTTGCTATATTAGAACTAACTCAGAATATGTTACCATAATGTGGACATTAAAAATGCCGCGCTTGACCATATTTAAGGAACATGAATTGCAGACAAAGAGTGTAGTAAACTACATTAATCAATACATTCATGTTAGATACATGGAAACCCCATTTAACACCGCGCCTATAATGCGCATAAGGAAACAAATGGCATTCTCCTTCCTATCTGCAATACACATGTCGAATTTGTGTTCCGTTTGTTTATGCTGTGGGATTCTGTCGTTGTCTCACTATGCATGTCTTTGCCATTATCTGTGGATATTACTGTCACGGTAACTGTCTGCCTGCAAGTTTGTTCGTCTGTCCGTCACAGGGCCGGACTACCGGGGGGGTTATGGGGGATGCGCACCCCCCCCCCCCCCCTAGCCTAAACATGTACCTCACTTATTTAAAACATTTTGTATTATTGTTTATTTTATGCCGTTTCATGCAAGGAGCGACCATTTTCCTATCTCAGAATATGACCTACCCATCAGCTTCAGGGGGCTTCGCCCCCTGACCCCCACAAGGGGCTCTGCCCCTTGACCCCGCCAGGGGGAACATCCCCCTGGACCACCGCTGGCAACCCCCCCTCCTCTTAGCCTAGTCCGGCCCTGCGTCAGTATGTTCATGTGCCTGTGTGTCTGTTGATGGTTGTCCGTCTTTCTTTCTGTCTCTGTCTCTCTCTGTATCGCTCCGTCTGTCTCTTTGTCTCTGTCTCTGTCTCTCTATTTCTCTGTCTCTGTCTCTGTCCCTGTCTCTCTATTTCTCTGTCTCTGTCTCTGTCTCTCTATTTCTCTGTCTCATTTTCTCACTAAACAACTAGACAAAAACACCAGAACATAACCTCAACGTTTCACGATTTAAATGTCAATAATGAAATTGTTGAAAAAGGTCGACCATCATAAAGTATTGGGAGTGATCATCCATAACAACCTGTCTTGTTCACACCACATCGAACAACTTTCTAAAGTCATGTCCAAGAAAGTTGATCTCCTATCTATAATTAAGCACTTCCTCAATTTGGAAGCCAGGAAGTTATTCGTTAATTCTTATATTCAGTCGATTATTGATTACGCATCAACCTAATGGGACTCGGCAAGTGATAATTCATGAAAACAAAAACATTAGATTACACAAACGAGCGCTCGTGGTAGTCTTATTAAAGAAAACAACCCTGTGTGAGTTAGACTATAAATGTAGGCATTCTCCCTCTGAAGAAAAAACTAGGCTATGATAAAGGTACCCTTATGAGCAAAATTATCACTGGATGTGTACCTGAAACACTACGTGCCAAATTTACCATGAGGAATTCACGCCAATCTATGAGATTGAACACTCCTATTCCTCGGATTGACTTGTTTAAGTCCAGTTTAGTTTATTCAGGTAGCAGTCTCTGAAACTCTCTTCCGACCTTCCTGTGGCAAACTACCAGCACAAATGTTTTTAAAAGCAGATACTACGTATTTGTCTTATTTCATGGAGTCAAAATAAATGTTATTTGTCTTAAAAGGTATTCATTTTGTTTGTATTCAACATGCCCGTCCCTCGTTTTTGGTATAATGTACACAGACCCCTTTTCTGATGAAGGGACTTAAAAACAAACAACCATTTATAGATGTGTGATGATCTATGCAAATATGTCTTGCTTATTTGATTGATTTCCTTTTAACTGCAATGTATGGCTTATGTTGCGTCAGTGTGCTCTGCTCTATACCACACAATTCACATCAATGAACTCATAATTTTCTTCTATACAATGCTTGTGTGTACATATGTATAATGTGTTCCTTCTGTATAGTTAACTGTTAACATGTAGATGTTTTTGTTTGTTTAGTTAGTCCCTCTTTAGGGTGAGGGCTGGATGTAAAAATGCAGACCGCAGCTTGATCTATTACCCTCGTTAAATAAATAATTTTCATTGTCATTGTCATTCTCTCTCTCTCTCTCTCTCTCTCTCTCTCTCTCTCTCTCTCTCTCTCTCTCTCTCTCTCTCTCTCTCTCTCTCTCTCTCTCTCTCTCTCTCTCTCTCTCTCTCTCTCTCATACGTGTACAATGTATGTATTGAAAATGTTATATTTCCTACCGTTTTTAAAACTGCCAAAGTAGTACCACTGCCTAAAACTAGGGATGCGTCGAACCCCAACAACTTTCGTCCAATTTCTGTCTTATCGGTTTTATCCAAACCACTTGAAAAGCACGTCCACCAGCATTTACTTCAGTATATGGAGATCTGTAAGCTTTTTCACCCGTCTCAATCTGGGTTTCGTCCAAAACATTCTTGCCATACTGCTCTTATTAAGATGTGTGATTCTTGGCTGTCAGCCATAAACCGGTCTGAAATAGTGGGCACTGTCTTCCTCGACTTCAAGAAAGCTTTCGACACAGTGGACCATACTACATTACTTTCAAAGCTATCCGCGTATCTCCCTAAGTCTCCATTTCTAGCCTTCTTTCGTTCTTATTTAAGTGATCGAAAGCAATATGTCCTTCTTAATGGGAAACTGTCTACTACAGGTCGTGTCACAAGTGGGGTTCCTCAAGGTTCCGTTTTTGGTCCACTTTTGTTTTGTATATTCATTAATGACTTGCCATTCCATATTTCTGATCCTCGTGTTATCAATGACCTTTTTGCTGACGACTCATCTGTGTACACTTTCTAAAAAAATCTGAACTTGTTAGAGTCATCACTTCAAAGAAGCCTCGATGAAATGTTTACTTGGTGTAACACTAATACTATGATAGTTCATCCTGCAAAAACCAAAAGTATGGTAATCACTTCTAGACAGAAACATCAGCTGGCCCCACTTGTTCTAAAGCTTAACCTTGGATCATCACCGATTGAGCAAGTGCGTGAACATCGGGTTCTAGGAGTCACAATATATTCTGAGCTAAACTGGAAATGTCATTTAAACAATATAAACAAAACGCTGTCGAGAAACATGTTCTTATTCTCGCAGCTACGATATTATGTCGACACTTCAGTTCTTAAATTATTTTACCATGCACACATTCTTTCGCATTTAAGCTATGCTTCTACGTTATGGGACAACTGCAGTGATGTTCACATGATCAAACTGAATTCTCTCCATCGTCGTGCAGTTAAACTTATGATACCTAACTCATCTGTCACTACTGACGAAAAACTGAAACTGCTTGGCCTCCTTCCGTTGAACCAGCAGCTTAAACTGAATAAATCATTATTCATGTTTAGAGTTATGAACAAGGAAGTCCCAGAGTACATTCTGTCGCTGTTTCAAAAAGCAACCAACAGGTATGGTTCTAGTAAATTCATTCCACCTCGCCCCCGACTAGATTTGTACAAGTCTAGTCTTGCATTTTCAGGGTCATCAGTGTGGAATTCACTTCCATCAGTCAAAGCCTTTAAAAAGCAAATACACAGACATTTGTTTCAAATCTGATTCCAAGTGGAGCGTTCCACTGTTATCGTAACCTAGTGATGATTCAAAATGGGTTTACTCCGATCTATTAAACCGTCCTAATGTTATCATACATAGAGAATACTACATGGCTTGCTGTGTCGTACCATTTTTACATGAGTTGTTTTTTTAAATAGTGAACTGCGAGCGAAAGCGAGCTGTTCACTATTTGAAAAAGCAACGAGTGTAAATCTGGTACGACACAGCAAGCCATGTAGTATTCTGTTTATCCTACATTATATACTTCTGTGCCAGATCTAACTAAAAGTCACCGACAGCGCTATTGCCTTTGGATCAACCCGCTTTAGAACTTCAAACCACTTTACTCAATTTGACATTCATTCCTCCGCCATGACACACACTCTCAAACTAGGACAAAGTAGTTCGCCTTTGTTAACACTGTTAAGTTTAATATTGAACATTGATTAAATAAATTCGAACAACGAAATGATGGTCACTTCAAAATATACCAGATAAAAAGAAAAGCAGTGGCCACAGGATAAAAGAAACCAAAAGGAACAACAACAGCAAAGCATATCCTTCCGCGATAGGATGACAGTCAAGTCGGAGCCAGGCGAGTCGACAACTTTCAGATGGTCACTTCTCGGTTTGGTGACTGGACAAATATTGGTTGATGTTGATGGTACCAACGTGCACAGGCCTTGCAAACAGTGTTGTTAGCGTTTGCTGGGATGTGATTGTGGCAGTGGCAGTGGAGACGGCTGGAGTTGAAGTGGCCGTGCGAATCCAATGTGTCGTCTGCCGACACTGGCGACAGCTCCGAGACCGGTGCAGTGCCGTTTAGC